>NC_084613.1:5703225-6003225 GCF_033978795.1 Nerophis ophidion
TTATTAATTATACAATTTTTAAACTATTACATTTTAATTTAAAAAATGATTGAATGTAATACTTTGAATGAAAAAAACGGAATTAAAAACATTTAAAATCATATTTTTAGAGGCAATGTTTCCCATGGGACTTTAATTTACATTTTTAATTGAAATTATTTATTAAAAACAATTGTAATTGTATAAAATAAAATAATTAAACCACGCTTGAAGTCAATAGTGTATTAAATTTAATCCCTACGTTATTTTTGAGAAAAATTACAATTAAATTTATAAATGATTAAAAATATTTTACTTAATTAAATTAGTACTGAGGAGGGAAGATGATGTCATTATCCAAGTTGAAGGTTTAAAACCCTTTTTAATTTGAATTTGATAACTTATTCAAGACAATTGTAAAACATTATTAAATTACACATCTAACGTTCATGCGAACAATTACAAATTATTAAAATATTTTAAACCAAATTCAATTCAATCTTAATTTGTCGATGAATAAATGTAATACTTTATTGAATTAAACTGGGATTTCATAATTTTGTAGTCATATTTTAAGAGTCAATTCCCCCACAAGACTGTCTGAGTGCTGACTTGCCAGAATCTCATTGGCAATGTCAGCAAAAAAGACATGAAAGGCAAAGAAATATGTTTAAAAAAATTACAAACTTTCCCCTTTCGGGGTTTTCGGAGCGTCACTAACAGCAAGACTTGTGCTAGTTAGAAGCGGGACGTGCGTTCAAATCGTAATAAAAGTGGACCAGAACATGTTGCCCTGTCATTTTGCATGAACAGACAGTCCCATTATCAAGTGTTAAAAAGCGAGGGCTAAATCTATTCCTGGAGTAACAAACTTATTAGAAACGATGAGAGCCAACAGTAGTTATGTTTACTTCTTTTGCACTAAAGGTCTAAAGCAGGGGTCTCAAATGTGTTTGTCATTTTTGTTTGGTGTGGGTTCACAGTGTGGCGCATATTTGCAACAGTGTTAAAGTTGTTTATACGGCCACCCTCAGTGTGACCTGTATGGCTGTTGACCAAATATGTCCTGCAGTCGCTTACGTGAATCTGCATAAGCCTCATAAAACATGTTACTGGTAGCGTGGCCTAGGTGTTAAGAGTGTCCACCCTGAGATCGGTAGGTTGTGAGTTCAAATCCCGGCCGAGTCATACCAAAGACTATAAAAATGGGAGACCTCTGATTTTCAATTGAGGTGGTGTATTATATATTGGTGCCCAGGAGAGTTAGGGCTGCAAGGTGTTCTGGGTATTTATTCTGTTGTGTTAGGTTGCGGATATTCTCCCGAAATGTGTTTGTCTTTCTTGTTTGGTGTGGGTTCACAGTGTGGCGCATATTTGCAACAGTGTTAAAGTTGTTTATACGGCCACCCTCAGTGTGACCTGTATGGCTGTTGACCAAATATGTCCTGCAGTCGCTTACGTGAATCTGCATAAGCCTCATAAAACATGTTACTGGTAGCGTGGCCTAGGTGTTAAGAGTGTCCACCCTGAGATTGGTAGGTTGTGAGTTCAAATCCCGGCCGAGTCATACCAAAGACTATAAAAATGGGAGACCTCTGATTTTCAATTGAGGCGGTGTATTATATATTGGTGCCCAGGAGAGTTAGGGCTGCAAGGTGTTCTGGGTATTTATTCTGTTGTGTTAGGTTGCGGATATTCTCCCGAAATATGTTTGTCATTCTTGTTTGGTGTGGGTTCACAGTGTGGCGCATATTTGTAACAGTGTTAAAGTTGTTTATACGGCCACCCTCAGTGTGACCTGTATGGCTGTTGACCAAATATGTCTTGCAGTCGCTTACGTGAATCTGCATAAGCCTCATAAAACATGTTACTGGTAGCGTGGCCTAGGTGTTAAGAGTGTCCACCCTGAGATCGGTAGGTTGTGAGTTCAAATCCTGGCCGAGTCATACCAAAGACTATAAAAATTGGAGACCTCTGATTTTCAATTGAGGTGGTGTATTATATATTGGTGCCCAGGAGAGTTAGGGCTGCAAGGTGTTCTGGGTATTTATTCTGTTGTGTTAGGTTGCGGATATTCTCCCGAAATGTGTTTGTCTTTCTTGTTTGGTGTGGGTTCACAGTGTGGCGCATATTTGCAACAGTGTTAAAGTTGTTTATACGGCCACCCTCAGTGTGACCTGTATGGCTGTTGACCAAATATGTCTTGCTGTCACTTACGTGAATCTGCATAAGCCTCATTAAACATGTTACTGGTAGCGTGGCCTAGGTGTTAAGAGTGTCCACCCTGAAATCGGTAGGTTGTGTGTTCAAATCCCGGCTAAGTAGTACCAAAGACTATAAAAATGGGAGACCCCTGAATTTCAATGGAGGTGGTGTATTATATATTGGAGCCCGGGAGAGTCAGGGCTGCAAAGTGTTCTGGGTATTTGTTCTGTTGTGTTAGGTTGCGGATATTCTCCCGAAATGTGTTTGTCTTTCTTGTTTGGTGTGGGTTCACAGTGTGGCGCATATTTGTAACAGTGATAAAGTTGTTTATACGGCCACCCTCAGTGTGACCTGTATGGCTGTTGACCAAATATGTCTTGCAGTCGCTTACGTGAATCTGCATAAGCCTCATACAACATGTTACTGGTAGCGTGGCCTAGGTGTTAAGAGTGTCCACCCTGAGATCGGTAGGTTGTGAGTTCAAATCGTACCAAAGACTATAAAAATGGGAGACCCCTGAATTTCAATTGAGGTGGTGTATTATATATTGGAGCCCGGGAGAGTTATGGCTGCAAGGTGTTCTGGGTATTTGTTCCGTTGTGTTTAAGTTGTGTTAGGGTGCGGATGTTCTGCCGAAATGTGTTTGTCATTCTTGTTTGGTGTGGGTTCACAGTGTGGCGCATATTTGTTGTAGAGGACGTTAAAGGCAGCCCTTAATAATGTCGGCCAGGTGGAAATTGGGACAAATTGGGGAGAATGGTTGCACCGCTAGATTGTCGGGAGGTGCAGTGAAATTCAGGAGTCTCCCGGAAAAATGGTGAGGGTTGGCAAGTATGTTGCTAGGGCGGGAAAGCCATTCCAAGAAGGTGAATTCATTAAAAAGTGCATGTTAGATTTTTTAAGAAATCTTTTCTTGCTAACCAGTTTCTGCATCCAGTGGCCCCCAGGTAAATTGAGTTTGAGACCCCTGGTCTAAAGTAATCATTTATACTATTTTGATGATGTAGGATAACAACATTTGCAGTATCATAATAATAATAAAATGCTGAGTGCGGCCTAAACATTGGCCATCTTGGCCAGTAAGAATGGATTCTTGCAATATTTGCTACAATAATTATGACGGGGCTTTTTCAAAACAGGTCGGAAAACCTTAAAATTTGCAGGGAAATTGGCCTAAAACATATTTAAAGAAAAAGTATATACAGTGGGGCAAAAAACAAGTATTTAGTCAGCCAGAGATTGTGCAAGTTCTCCCACTTAAAATGATGACAGAGGTCTGTAATTTTCATCATAGGTACACTTCAACTGTGAGAGACAGAATGTGGAAAAAAAATCCAGGAATTCACATTCTAGGAATTTTAAAGAATTAATTTGTGGAAAATATGTATCAAAGGTTTTGGCTCAAAATCTCACGATACATGGCCCCATTCATTCCTTCCTTAACACGGATCAATCGTCCTGTCCCCTTAGCAGAAAAACAGCCCCAAAGCATGATGTTTCCACCCCCTTGCTTCACAGTAGGTGTGGTGTTCTTGGGATGCAACTCAGTATTCTTCTTCCTCCAAACACCACGAGTTGAATTCATACCAAAAAGTTCTCCCAATCCTCTGCTGTATCATCCATGTGCTCTCTGGCAAACTTCAGACGGGCCTGGACATGCACTGGCTTAAGCAGGGGGACCCGTCTGGCACTGCAGGATTCGATTCCCTGTCGGCGTAGTGTGTTACTGATGGTAACCTTTGTTACTTTGGTCCCAGCTCTCTGCAGGTCCTTCACCAGGTCCCCCCGTGTGGTTCTGGGATTTTTGCTCACCATTCTCATGATCGTTTTGACCCCACAGGATGAGATCTGGCGTGGAGCCCCAGATCGAGGGAGATTATCAGTGGTCTTGTATGTCTTCCGTTTTCTGATAATTGCTCCCACAGTTGATTTTTTTCACACCAAGCTGCTTGCCTATTGTAGATTCACTCTTCCCAGTCTGGTGCAGGTCTACAATTATTTTCCTGGTGTCCTTCGACAGCTCTTTGGTCTTGGCCATAGTGGAGTTTGGAGTCTGACTGTTTGAGGCTGTGGACAGGTGTCTTTTATACTGATAACGAGTTCAAACAGGTGCCATTAATACAGGTAACGAGTGGAGGACAGAAGAGCTTCTTAAAGAAGAAGTTACAGGTCTGTGAGAGCCAGAGATCTTCCTTGTTTGAAGTGACCAAATACTTATTTTCCACAAATAAATTCTTTAAAATTCCTACAATGTGAATTCCTGGATTTTTTCTTCACATTCTGTCTCTCACAGTTGAAGTGTACCTATGATGAAAATTACAGACCTCTGTCATCCTTTGAAGTGGGAGAACTTGCACAATCGCTGGCTGACTAAATACTTTTTTGCCCCACTGTATGTTGACATCAATTTTGTAGAATGAGGATGGAAAAAAAAAAAAGGTGACGATACAGACAATATCGGCGCACTTGATGAAGTGTCGTGACGAAAGTATTCCACGTGAGACGCCCTCCCTCCAGTCAGGAGATACTAACACTCGTTGAAGGGAAACAAGGCAATGATTATCATTTTTTTCCTGCTGGTTTTCTTTTCCAAAACAACAAAAAAAAGGCACTTTAGGTCTAAGGAACAAGGTTTTGCTGCCTGTGCAGGTGGTCCACACAGCAGCTTCCTGCGGACAGGAAGTACAGTTGACAGTGGCAGCTGAGAGGAGACGTAAACAGGAAGTAAAGGCTACTTCCTGGTGATGTTCACAAGGCAGGTGAGAGGAGATGTAAACAGGAAGTAAAGGCTATACTTCCTGTGTGAATATCACTGGACATGTTGACTGTGGCAGGTGAGAGGAGACGTAAACAGGAAGTAGTGACTACTTCCTGGTGATGTTGACGGTTGCAGCTTGGAGATGTAAACAGGAAGTAAAGACTATACTTCCTGTTATTGTTGACGATGGCAGCTGAGAGGAGACCTAAACAGGAAGTAGTGACTACTTCCTGGTGATGTTGACGGTTGCAGCTTGGAGGAGATGTAAACAGGAAGTAAAGACTATACTTCCCGTGTGACTATCATTAGACATGTTGACTATGGCAGGTGAGAGGAGACCTAAACAGGAAGTCGTGACTACTTCCTGGTGATGTTGACGGTTGCAGCTTGGAGGAGATGTAAACAGGAAGTAAAGACTATACTTCCCGTGTGACTATCATTAGACATGTTGACTACGGCAGGTGAGAGGAGACCTAAACAGGAAGTAGTGACTAATTCCTGGTGATGTTGACGGTTGCAGCTTGGAGGAGATGTAAACAGGAAGTAAAGACTATACTTCCCGTGTGACTATCATCAGACATGTTGACTATGGCAGGTGAGAGGAGACCTAAACAGGAAGTAGTGACTACTTCCTGGTGATGTTGACGGTTGCAGCTTGGAGGAGATGTAAACAGGAAGTAAAGACTCTACTTCCCGTGTGACTATCATCAGACATGTTGACTATGGCAGGTGAGAGGAGACCTAAACAGGAAGTAGTGACTACTTCCTGGTGATGTTGACGGTTGCAGCTTGGAGGAGACGTAAACAGGAAGTAGAGACTATACTTCCTGTGTGATGTTGACGTGGCAGCTGAGAGGAGACGTAAACAGGAAGTAGTGACTATACTTCCTGTGTGATGTTGACGTGGCAGCTGAGAGGAGACGTAAACAGGAAGTAGAGACTATACTTCCTGGTGATGTTGACTGTTGCAGCTCAGAGGAGACGTAAACAGGAAGTAAAGACTATACTTCCTGTGTGACTATCACTGGACATGTTGACTGTGGCAGTTGAGAGGAGACGTAAACAGGAAGTAAAGACTCTACTTCCCGTGTGAGTATAACTGGACATGTTGACTGTGGCAGGTGAGAGGAGACGTAAACAGGAAGTAAAGACTGTACTTCCTGGTGATGTTGACGATGGCAGCTGAGGGGAGACGTAAAAAGGAAGAAAAGACTATACTTCCCGGTGATGTTGACGGTTGCAGCTTGGAGGAGACGTAAACAGGAAGTAAAGACTCTACTTCCCGTGTGACTATCACTGGACATGTTGACTGTGGCAGGTGAGAGGAGACGTAAACAGGAAGTAAAGACTCTACTTCCCGTGTGACTATCACTGGACATGTTGACTGTGGCAGGTGAGGGGAGACGTAAACAGGAAGTAAAGACTATACTTCCTGGTGATGTTGACGATGGCAGCTTGGAGGAGACGTAAACAGGAAGTAAAGACTCTACTTCCCGTGTGAGTATTACTGGACATGTTGACTATGGCAGGTGAGAGGAGACGTAATCAGGAAGTAAAGACTGTACTTCCTGGCGATGTTGACAGTGGCAGCTGACAGATGTAAACAGGAAGTAAAGACTATACTTCCTGTGTGACTATCACTGGACATGTTGGGTGTGGCAGGTGAGAGGAGACGTAAACAGGAAGTAAATACTATAGTTCATGTGTGACTATCACTGGACATGTTGACTGTGGCAGGTGAGAGGAGACGTAAACAGGAAGTAAAGACTCTACTTCCTGTGTGACTATCACTGGACATGTTGACTGTGGCAGGTGAGAGGAGACGTAAACAGGAAGTAAAGACTCTACTTCCTGTGTGATGTTGACAAAGCAGATGTGAGGAGATGTAAACAGGAAGTGGAGACTATACTTCCTGGTGATGTGGAGGGTGGCAACTGAGAGGAGACGTAAACAGGAAGTGGAGACTATACTTCCTGGTGATGTTGACGGTGGCAACTGAGATGTAAACAGGAAGTAGAGACTGTACTTCCTGGTGGAGTTGAGGGTGGCAGCTGAGAAGAGACAAACAGGAAGTAGAGGCTATACTTCCTGTGTGATGTTGACGTGGCAGCTGAGAGGAGACGTAAACAGGAAGTAGAGACTATACTTCCTGTGTGATGTTGACTGTTGCAGCTTGGGGGGAGACGTTAACAGGAAGTAAAGACTACTTCCTGGTGTTGACGTGGCAGCTGAGAGGAGACGTAAACAGGAAGTAGAGACTATACTTCCTGTGTGATGTTGACGTGGCAGCTTGGAGGAGACGTTAACAGGAAGTAAAGACTACTTCCTGGTGGTGATGAGGGTGGCAGCTGAGAGGAGACGTAAACAGGAAGTGAAGACTATACCGCAGTAAGATAAGAGTGAGTATTTACAGGGAGAAGTTGAAAGGAGTGTACAGGTGTGTTGTCATGTCCGGCTGGAAAGGTGAGGAAAAAAAGAAAGTTCCCTTCCAACATCCTCCAGTAGTTTCCCTTCAGTTCCCAAAACAGCTGGACAGGCCGTGTCTCAAAGGGAACACCTGGAGTTAATTATTTCCTCTCAGTTGAATCATTTGCTTTTTTGCCTGTAAAGACTTCTGGTATCAATTCTAGGGACTTATTTCCTGAGTTTGTAAACGATGAAAAACAGGATTTAGTGATGAGAAATATGGATAAAACCACAGCGGTATCGAGCATATACCGATGTTATACTTGGTATCGTTAGCGTCCAAATTTGTATGGATCGGCCCACGTCTACTTACATGCAAGAGCTCTGGCATTGTGGTTAGCCGTTAGCTTATGTTTGGTGAGTAGTGTAGCATGTTAGCTGGTCCTGGGACTTGCAAGAAAGACTTCTTTACAAGTGCTCGGCACTGTGACAAGGGGACGTTAGCTTCTCGCTAGCCGTACCTAGCTACAATGTGTTGATAATTAATACTAAAAGCTCTTTTTTCAGCCAAATTCCCATCAATTATATTGTTTACCACGCAACTCTGATATAAAACCCAAATTTTCACTCGCCGCAGGTTGAAAACATACTTCCTGATTTGTGCCTTGAACCGGAAGTATATCCAATTTCGTCTATTGTATTTCTGCTAGAAAGGATTCTCCGTTCATTAGTCCTAACAATATTTTTTACAATGTGACAATTCATACGTACTAAACCCTCCCATGTGTGACAGATAGTAGTCCGTAGGGGTAATGTCATCAAGCTAGCGTCGTTAGCGAATGTTGACAAGTGTCTTGTTTATTATCTGACAATCACATTTCTTTTGTATTGTTTCAGTATCGTAAATTGACCAAAGCGTCACCTGACGAGCTATTTAGTCTGTTTAGCTGATTGGAGAGCTAGCTTCTGTAGCTAATGACCAAGACTTCGGTTTTGTTCGGTCCGCTGCTTGGAAACAATTAACGTACGTAAATTAACGTTCAGGAAATCTTTAGTATCGGTAAATATAGGAAGGTATCTGTAAGAATATAAATTTATTCTAAATATTGGTGCACTTTATAGCCTGGAAATAAAGGTATATATACAAACCCTGTTTCCATATGAGTTGTGAAATAGTGTTAGATGTAAATATAAACAGAATACAATGATTTGCAAATCCTTTTCAACCCATATTCAGTTGAATATGTTACAAAGACAACATATTTGATGTTCAAACTGATAAACATTTTTTTTTTGCAAATAATTATTAACTTTAGAATTTGATGCCAGCAACACGTGACAAAGAAGTTGGGAAAGGTGGCAAAAAATACTGATAAAGTTAAGGAATGCTCATCAAACACTTATTTGGAACATCCCACAGGTGTGCAGGCTAATTGGGAACAGGTGTGTGCCATGATTGGGTATAAAAGCAGCTTGCATGAAATGCTAAATAATTCCCAAACAAGGATGGGGTGAGGGTCACCACTTTGTAAGCAAATTGTCGAACAGTTTTAGAACAACATTTCTCAACGAGCTATTGCAAGGAATTTGGGGATTTTACCATCTACGGTCCGTAAAATCATCAAAAGGTTCAGAGAATCTGGAGAAATCACTGCACGTAAGCGATGATATTACGGACCTTTGATCCCTCAGGCGGTACTGCATCAAAAACCGACATCAGTGTGTAAAGGATATCATCACATGGGCTCAGGAAGACTTCATAAAACCACTGTCAGTAACTACAGTTGGTCGCTACATCTGTAAGTGCAAGTTAAAACTCTGCTATGCAAAGCCAAACCCATTTATCAACAACACCCAGAAACGCCGCCGGCTTCAGTGGGCCCGAGCTCATCTAAGATGGACTGATGCAAAGTGAAAAAGGGTTCTGTGGTCTGACGAGTCCACATTTCAAATTTTAGTTGGAAACTGTGGACGTGGTGTCCTCCGGAACAAGGAGGAAAATAACCATCCGGATTGTTATAGGCGCAAAGTTGAAAAGCCAGCATGTGTGATGGTATGGGGGTGTATTAGTGCCCAAGGCATGGGTAACTTACACATCTGTGAAGGCACCATTAATGCTGAAAGGTCCATACAGGTTTTGGAGCAACATATGTTGTCATCCAAGCAACGTTATCATGGACGCCCCTGCTTATTTCAGCAGGACAAGTGTTACAACAGCGTTGCTTCGAAGTAAAATAGTGCGGGTACTTTCCTGGCCCGCCTGCAGTCCAGACCTGTCTCCCATCAAAAATGTGTGGCGCATTATGAAGCGGAAAATACGACAACGGAGACCCCGGACTGAAGTTCTACATAAAACAAGAATGGGAAATAATTCCACTTTCAATTAGTTTCCTCAGTTTCCAAACGTTTATTGAGTGTTGTTAAAAGAAAAGGTGATGTAACACAGTGGTGAACATGCCCTTTCCCAACTACTTTGGCCAAGAAATTCTATTTGCAAAAAAAAAAAATATTTGAGTTTGAACATCAAATATCTTGTCTTTGTAGTGCATTCAACTGAATATGGGTTGAAAAGGATTTGCAAATCATTGTATTCCGTTTATATTTACATCTAACACAATTTCCCAACTCATATGGAAACGGGGTTTGTAAATAGTCATTGAAAGGAGAAGGTGTCTCCTTTCAATGACTATTGAAAGGAAATGGTGTGTTCTGTAAATAATGGCAGCATCCTGAAACGCCTACACAGCATCAGTGCAGCGTCAATACAGCAAGTGAGTGTGGCACACGCTCACTGACCCATCACTAAGTTGGAGGGTAAACATACTGTGACTCTGTCAACACTCAGCGAGGGGACGGCCACAAGTGTTCCTTTTGAGACACGGCAGAAATGGAGCAAAAAAAGGCTTAGAGTGATAATACTGTAGGAGAGCAGCGAGGTATCCAGGGAGGGGGGGAAGGGGAGCGGGGGGGAGTCTCCAAGGCGAGGTATGGTTGGACTGTGAGGGAGAAAGAGGCTGTAAACAGGATCCAGTCAAACCTTCGGGAGGGCAGCATTGAGGGAGGAAAGATGATGACAGCTCGTCAGGAAGAGGCACTTTGCTTCCCCACGCTGCGGGCCGAAGAGCGCGTTGTGGGGGGGGGGGGGGGCGTGGCCTCTCTGGCTCAGAAGTTGCGTGGGAACTCGCACTGTTCACAGCGGTTGAGGGCCGGGTGGTTGAGGAAGGTGCAGGCGGTGCAGCTCCACTGCGTGCCCTCGTCTTCCTCCTGGTCCGCCATGGCTTTCACGCTCACGCTGTCCGGCTCTGTCACAAGGTCACAAGGTCACAAGGTCACAAGGTCAAGCTAAACAGTCCTGCTCAAAAGTCTGCGTACACTTGTCAACGACATCGGCTGTCTCCGCTTTGCAATCATTTCTACGACTCTTCCTTTTTTTTTCTAATCGGAGCGCATAATTGCTCACAAAAAAACATTCACGAAGTTTGCTGCTTTGATCAATTTACTGAAAATGCGAGCACGTCTCCTCCAAACACATCCATTTTTGCTTCATCTGACATCACGTGGACAAAGATAAGACCTTCTGGAGCAGGGGTGCCCATTACGTCGATGGCGAGCTACCAGTCGACCGCGGGGGGTGTGTCAGTCGATACCCAGCCCATCCATCCATCCATCGTCTTCCGCTTATCCGAGGTCGGGTCGCGGGGACAGCAGCCTAAGCAGGGAAGCCCAGACTTCCCTATCTCCAGCCACTTCGTCTAGCTCTTCCCGGGGGATCCCGAGGCGTTCCCAGGCCAGCCGGGAGACATAGTCTTCCCAACGTGTCCTGGGTCTTCCCCGTGGCCTCCTACCAGCTGGACGTGCCCTAAACACCTCCCTAGGGAGGCGTTCGGGTGGCATCCTGACCAGATGCCCGAACCACCTCATCTGGCTCCTCTCCATGTGGAGGAGCAGCGGCTTTACTTTGAGTTCCTCCCGGATGGCAGAGCTTCTCACCCTATCTCTAAGGGAGAGACCTGGAAACTCATTTGGGCCGCTTGTACCCGTGATCTTATCCTTTCGGTCATGACCCAAAGCTCATGACCATAGGTGAGGATGGGAACGTAGATCGACCGGTAAATTGAGAGCTTTGCCTTCCGGCTCAGCTCCTTCTTCACCACAACGGATCGGTACAACGTCCGCATTACTGAAGACGCCGCACCGATCCGCCTGTCGATCTCACGATCCACTCTTCCCTCACTCGTGAACAAGACTCCTAGGTACTTGAACTCCTCCACTTGGGGCAGGGTCTCCTCCCCAACCCGGAGATGGCACTCCACCCTTTTCCGGGCGAGAACCATGGACTCGGACTTGGAGGTGCTGATTCTCATTCCGGTCGCTTCACACTCGGCTGCGAACCGATCCAGTGAGAGCTGAAGATCCCGGTCAGATGAAGATAGGTTTAGATACCCAGCCAGACTTTAAAAAAAAAAAAATAGACCTAAAAATGAGTGATCATCAATCTTCACCAAGACGTCACTTAAATGACATTCACGGTACCGGAGGGTCTTGTGAGATGACGCTGGCTGCTGCAAGATCATTATTATGAAAAAATGACCGAGAGGAAGGCGAGAAACACTTTTTATTTCAACAGACTCTCCTTCCGTCAAACCTCTAAAGGCCGACTGCACATTTCCTATCTTCACAATAAAAGCCCTGCTTCATGCTGCCTGCGCTAACTAAATACAGAGTCTCGGAAAACTGGCGTGCACAAGCGATCCCTCAGAAAGCTGGCGTGCACATCACTTGTGCACGCCAGCTTTCCGAGGCTCTTATTTTGTTAACGCAGGAAGCATGAAGCGGGGCTTTTATTGTGAAGATAGGAAATGTGCAGTCGGCCTTTAGAGTTTTGACGGAAGGGACGGCGCGAAAGTCTGTTGAAATAAAAAGTGTTTCTCGCCTTCCTCTCCGTCATTTTCTGCATTAATTGTGACAAGAGTTTGACTGATAACTGCAGTATGCAACATTTAAAAAAGAAACACCTTTATGTTGCTTATTATGTGTACTGTTGTTTATTCCAGTACAATAAAGTATTGTCATTGCTTAGAGCAGGGGTGTCCAAAGTTTTAACGGCCCCATGGCACATTTAAAAATTACTATGGAAAAAAAATAAAAAACATAAAAAGTGATATAAAAGAGCAAACAGGTGGAATGTAACAAGAAAACGTTGCAATGTTTACTCTAATAACACAAAGCTGCCATGCAGGCTGTTTCTTTCTTTAAAAAAAGAAAATAGTCAATCAACATCAATTAGGAATTATTGACCAATTCAAGGCTCCAATTACGTCACATTAAATATTCCACTTGGAGATATTTTTTGGAGGGCAATGTTGCATATTTTGTGTATTCCATATAAAAAACTGAGCTGTATTTTTTTTTTCTTCAAAAAAAGAGCCTAAAACAAACAAACAAAAAACATATACTACAAAAAAAACTTATAATTGACGAATAGTGAAGTGAAGTGAATTATATTTATATAGCGCTTTTCTCTAGTGAATGCAATCGCCTTTTTTTCCCCTAGTCCTTCACTCTAAATTTCCTCATCCACGAATCTTTCATCCTCGCTCAAACTAATGGGGAAATTGTCGCTTTCTTGGTCCGATTAGCTCTAGCTGCTGGAAGCTATAATTGTAAACAATGTTCAGATGTGAGGGGCCCCACAACCCGTGACGTCACGCGCACATCGTCTGCTACTTCCGGTACAGGCAAGTGAAGTGAATTGTGAATTATATTTATATAGCGCTTTTTCTCTAGTGACTCAAAGCGCTTTACATGGTGAAACCCAATATCTAAGTTACATTTAAACCAGTGTGGGTGGCACTGGGAGCAGGTGGGTAAAGTGTCTTGCCCAAGGACACAACGGCAGTGACTAGGATGGCGGAAGCGGGAATCGAACCTGCAACCCTCAAGTTGCTGGCACGGCCACTCTACCAACCGAGCTATAATAAATCTGAAGTTGATCTCGAGACCATTGTGTTAAAAGTGAACGGTAAAAAAATATATATATATATTTTTTTTCAACACTTTAATGAGTAGGACCCTTTTGGACCTTTGGATACTTTTCACAGTATCATGTTGGACACGCTCGACATCCATTGCTTTCGGTCCCCTGGGGGGGAGTTGCCCACATATGTGGTCCTCTCCAAGGTTCTCGTTGTCACCGATGTCCCACTGGGTGTGAGTTTTCCTTGCCCTTATGTGGGTCTACCGAGGATGGCATAGTGGTTTGTGCAGCCCTTTGAGACACTAGTGCCCACACTTTTTCCGCAGGCGAGCTACTTTTCAATTGACCAACTCGAGGGGATCTACCTCATTTATATATATCATTTATATTTATTTATTTATGAAAGAGACATTTTTGTAAACAAGTTAAATGTGTTTAATGATAATACAAGCATGTGTAACACATATAGATGTCTTTCTTTCACGAAGACAAGAATATAAGTTGGTGTATTACCTGATTCTGATGACTTGCATTGATTGGAATCAGACAGTAATGATGATAACGCCCACATTTTCAAATGGAGGAGAAAAAAAGTTGTCCTTTCTGTACAATACCACATGAAAGTGGTTGGTTTTTGGCATCTAATTCATCCAGCTTCCATACACTTTACAAGAAAAACATTGGCGGCAAATTCCGTAGCTTGCTTGATTGACATTCACGGCACCCGAGGGTCTGCTGCCAGTTCATTATTATGAAAAAATGACAGAGAGGAAGGCGAGAAACACTTTTTATTTCAACAGACTCTCGCGCCGTACCTTCCGTCAAAACTCTAAAGGCCGACTGCACATTTCCTATCTTCACAATAAAAGCCCTGCTTCATGCTGCCTGCGCTAACAAAATAAGAGTCCCGGAAAGCTGGCGTGCACAAGTGACGTGCACGCCAGCTTTCTGAGGGATCGCTTGTGCACGCCAGTTTTCCGAGACTCTGTATTTAGTGGGCAAGTGGGTAAAGTGTCTTGCCCAAGGACACAACGGCAGCGTCCTCCTGCAGCTGCTTGACTTCCCTCAGAGTCTCTAGCATCAACACACCCGTGGCCACACCCCTCCGACTTTCAGGTACTATTTAATTTCACTAAAACACTAGCAAAACAATAGAAAGATAATGGATTTTCCAGAATTATCCCTAGTAAATGTGTCTAATAACATCTGAATCTTCCCACTGCAATCGGCTTTTTTTTCTCTAGTCCTTCACTCTAAATTTCCTCATCCAGAAGTCTTTCATCCTCGCTCAAATTAATGGGGAAATTGTCGCTTTCTTGGTCCGAATAGCTCTAGCTGCTGGAGGCTATGATTGTAAACAATGTTCAGATGTGAGGAGCTCCACAACCCGTGACGTCACGCGCACATCGTCTGCTACTTCCGGTACAGGCAAAGTTTATTTATTAGCGACCAAAAGTTGCAAACTTTATCGTGGATGTTCTCTACTAAATCCTTTCAGCAAAAATATGGCAATATCGCGTAATGATGAAGTATGACACATAGAATGGACCTGCTATCCCCGTTTAAATAAGAAAATCTCATTCCAGTAGGCCTTTAAGTATTTGGATGCCAGCCAGACAAACAGCAGAAAAACAGCCCCAAAGCATGATGTTTCCACCACTATAGTTCACAGTAGGTATGGTGTTCTTGGGATGCAACTCAGTATTCTTCTTCCTCCAAACACGACGAGTTAAGTTTATACCAAAAAGTTCTATTTTGGTTTCATCTAACCACATGACATCCTCCCAATCCTCTGCTGTATCATCCATGTGCTATCTGGCAAACTTCAGACGAGCCTGGACATGCGCTGGCATAAGCAGGGGGACACGTCTGGCACTGCAGGATTTTATTCCCTGTCGGCGTAGTGTGTTACTGATGGTAACCTTTGTTACTTTGGTCCCAGCTCTCTGCAGGTCATTCACCAGGTCCTCCCGTCTGGTTCTGGGGATGCAACTGAGTATTCTTCTTCCTCCAAACCCGGCGAGTTGAGTTTATACCAAAATGGATACATGGATGATACAGCAGAGGATTGGGAGAATGTCATGTGGTCAGATGAAAGCAAAATAGAACTTTTTGGTATAAACTCAACTTGTGGTGTTTGGAGGAAGAAGAATACTGAGTTGCATCCCAAGAACACCATACCTACTGTGAAGCATGGGGGTGGAAACATCATGCTTTGGGGCAGTTTTTCTGCTATATATTAACATTCCTGTTAAAAACATTATTTAAGGGGTAAGAAACCCCAGTAATGTAATGCCCGCAGCTAAAAGCAACTGTGTGAGAACATATAATCGAATATTACGATATACTAATTTTCTATATGGCACAGAGACAAACCTGCGATATATCGTTTATATCGATATATCGCCCAGCCCTACTATGTATCAACAATCCTGCTGACCACCTACTTCAACTGCTGTGACGTAGATGAGCATCGTCAGTAATTAGATGAGCATAGTAACTAGTATATGATGCAGATTAGGGATGCACCGAAATGAAAATTTGTGGCCGAAGCCGAAACCGAATAAAATTTGAGCGCTTGGCCGAAGGCCGGATACCAAATACCGAATAATAAATGCAGTTTTTCACAACTTTTTTATATTGCATAAATAGCCTAGAATACATTTTTAAACATGTTTTTCAAATAAAGAAATTTTTTATTGAATATTGACATTTTTTTATATTCCAGTAGCCTTTGCTTTTCAAAAAAATCACAGTTTTTCAAACAAAACACGCATTCCAAAAAAAATAAAGTGCATTAAAGTGGATAAACCCACAACAAATGAATTATTGTCCCTTTGGCAAAAGTCTCCTTAGCCACAGTAGATATGCTAATAATGTATACAGAAGGCTCAAGTAAATCTCAATTAAGTGTGTGCTTGTAACCTCATACACTTATACAGGTAGCCTACACAACAGGCTAATAATGTAAACAGAGGCCCCACTAAATCTCAATTAAGTGTGTGCTTGTAACCTCATACACTTATACAGGTACACAACATATCCCAGGCCAGAACAGATTTGACAATAACAGTACTTCAGCTTCAGAATAAAAAGAAGGAAACTAACTATGTACAAAACAATTTAAATTTAACACTGCACGTTGGTTGATTGCGTCACCGCGTCAAAAAATTGCGTCACACGCCACTATTCGGCCTGGTTTTTAACTCATTCAACCGTAGGCCGAATGTGGCTTTTTTTGCCATATTCGGTTACCGATTAATCGGTGCATCCCTAATGCAGATTCCAAGCATGTAAAGACTTAGTATAGTTGAAAATTTAGATTCATCAGGAAAGACGGGCGCACATCTTAATGGCAGCTACACTTTACATCTTAAATATCTCCCCAAAAAAATGATTCAGGAATATTCGGTGGGCCAGATCGAAAAGCGTAACGGCCCCAGGTCTGGTGAAGGGGATCTGTACTTGTCGGCAGTGTTAGCATACAGTAAGTCTGATGTCTTATCGCTGGTGTGGCAGGTTGCAGAGCTCGGTGGGGGTAGAGACGCCATGAAGTGGTTCGGGTGTGGTGTTTGCAGACTGTGCAGTGGGAGGGATCGATGTCACTATGACCGCGCGGCAAGAAAGTCAACATCTCTGACGTCCACGTGCCTGCAGTCACCGCCACTTCTTCACAGTCCGGTAAAACGGTCGTGTCAGCTATTTCCTGGCCGAGGTGTGTCATGTAGCCAAGAATTAATTACTACCATCAACTCACAATAAAACTGTCAACCCAGCAGGAAGCAGCAGTTGTACAATTAAAAGCCTACTGAAAATACTAGCGACCACGCAGTCTGATAGTTTATATATCAATGATGAAATATTAACAATGCAACACATGCCAATAAGGCCTTTTTAGTTTACTAAATTGCAATTTCAAATTTCGCGCAAAGTATCCTGTTGAAAAAGTCGGTATGATGATGACGTCTCGGATTGTGGCGGACATTTTTTTCCAGCCCGATCCAAGCTTTAAGTAGTCTGCTTTAATCGCATAATTACACAGTAATCTGGATATCTGTGTTGCTGAATCTTTTGCAATTTTTTCAATTAATAATGGAGACGTCAAAGAAGAAAGATGTAGGTGGGAAGCGGTGTATTGCGGCTGCCTTTAGCAACACAAACCGGTGTTTCCTTGTTTACATTCCCGAAGGTGAACAGAGCGGTCAAGCGAACATGGTTCACGACCTCATGTCAACCGGCAGGTTTCGCTGAGAAAATTGTGGTTATGAGTCAGCTCTTACCGCAGACATGAGCAGAGCTGGCGTCCTCCTGCACCTACAAACTCTCTTACCTCCTCCCACCGGAGACACAGGCGGTCACCACACCCCTCCGACTTTCAGGTACCATATAATCTCACTAAAACACTAGTAACACAATAAGCAGATAAGGGATTTTCCAGAATTATCCTACTAAATGTGTCTAATAACATCTGAAACGCTCTCACCTTTTCTTTTTTTTTTCCCCTCCTAGTCCTTCACTCTCACTATCCTCATCCACTAATCTTTCATCCTCGCTCAAATTAATGGGGAAATCGGCGCTTCCTCAGTCCGAATCGCTCTCGCTGCTGGTGGCCATGATTGTAAACAATGTTCAGATGTGAGGAGCTCCACAACCCGTGACGTCACTTGCACATCGTCTGCTACTTCCGGTACAGGCAAGGCTTTTTTATTAGCGACCAAAAGTTGCAAACTTTATCGTCGATGTTCTCTACTAAATCCTTTCAGCAAAAATATGGCAATATGGCGAAATCCTCAAGTATGACATAGAATGGACCCGCTATCTTTAAGTATTCTGCTTTAATCGCATAATTACACAGTATTCTGGACATCTGTGTTGCTGAATCTTTTGCAATTTGTTCAGTTAATAATGGAGACGTCAAAGAAGAAAGATGTAGGTGGGAAGCGGTGTATTGCGGCTGCCTTTAGCAACACAAACCGGTGTTTCCTTGTTTACATTCCTGAAGGTGAATGGAGCGGTCAAGCGAACATGGTTCCTGACCACATGTCAACTGGCAGGTTTCGCTGAGAAAATTGTGGTTATGAGTCAGCTCTTACCGCAGACATGAGCGGAGCTCGCGTCCTCCTGCAGCTGCGAACTCTCTTACCTCCTCCCACCGGAGACACTGGCGGTCACCACATCCCTCCGACTTTCAGGTACCATATAATCTCACTAAAAGACTAGTAACACAATAAGCAGATTAGGGATTTTCCACAATTATCCTAGTAAATGTGTCTAATAACATCTGAATCGCTCTCACTGCCCTCGCCTTTTTTTGTTTTTTCCTAATCCTTCACTCTCACTATCCTCATCCACTAATCTTTCATCCTCGCTCAAATTAATGGGGAAATCGTCGCTTTCTCGGTCCGAATCGCTCTCGCTGCTGGTGGCCATGATTGTAAACAATGTTCAGATGTGAGGAGCTCCACAACCCGTGACGTCACGCGCACATCGTCTGCTACTTCCGGTACAGGCAAGGCTTTTTTATTAGCGACCAAAAGTTGCGACCTTTATCGTCGATGTTCTCTACTAAATCCTTTCAGCAAAAATATGGCAATATTGCGAAATGATCAAGTATGACATAGAATGGACCCGCTATCTTTAAGTAGTCTGCTTTAATCGCATAATTACACAGTATTCTGGACATCTGTGTTGCTGAATCTTTTGCAATTTGTTCAATTAATAATGGAGACGTCAAAGAAGAAAGATGTAGGTGGGAAGCGGTGTATTGCGGCTGCCTTTAGCAACACAAACCGGTGTTTCCTTGTTTACATTCCCGAAAGGAGAAGCTTTACTATGGAACAGGCGAACATGGTTCCCGACCACATGTCAACCGGCAGGTTTCGGTGAGAAAATTGTGGTAATAAGTCGGCTCTTATCGCAGACATGAGCGGAGCTCGCGTCCTCCTGCAGCTACGAACTCTCTTACCTCCTCCCACCGGAGACACTGGCGGTCACCACACCCCTCCGACTTTCAGGTACCATATAATCTCACTAAAACACTAGTAACACAATAAGCAGATTAGGGATTTTCCACAATTATCCTAGTAAATGTGTCTAATAACATCTGAATCGCTCCCACCATTTTTTCCCCCCCCCTAGTCCTTCACTCTCACTATACTCATCCACTAATCTTTCACACTCGCTCAAATTAATGGGGGAAATCGTCGCTTTCTCGGTCCGAATCGCTCTCGCTGCTGGTGGCCATGATTGTAAACAATGTTCAGATGTGAGGAGCTCCACAACCCGTGACGTCACGCGCACATCGTCTGCTACTTCCGGTACAGGCAAGGTTTATTTATTAGCGACCAAAATTTGCAACCTTTATCGTCGATGTTCTCTACTAAATCCTTTCAGCAAAAATATGGCAATATCGCGAAATGATCAAGTATGACATAGAATGGACCCGCTATCTTTAAGTAGTCTGCTTTAATTGCATAATTACACAGTATTCTGGACGTCTGTGTTGCTGAATCTTTTGCAATTTGTTCAGTTAATAATGGAGACGTCAAAGAAGAAAGATGTAGGTGGGAAGCGGTGTATTGCGGCTGCCTTTAGCAACACAAACACAGCTGGTGTTTCCTTGTTTACATTCCCGAAGGTGAACAGAGCGGTCAAGCGAACATGGTTCCCGACCACATGTAAACCGGCAGGTTTAAAGGGGGAAATTGTGGTAATAAGTTGGCTCTTACCGCAGACATGAGCGGAGCTTGCGTCCTCCTACAGCTGCAGGCTCTCTTACCTCTTCCCACCGGAGACACTGGCGTTCACCACACCCCTCCGACTTCAGGTACCATATAATCTCACTAAAACACTAGTAACACAATAAGCAGATAAGGGATTTTCCAGAATTATCCTAGTAAATGTGTCTAATAACATCTGAATCGCTGTCACTGCCCTCGCATTTTTATTTTTTATTTTTTGCCTAGTCCTTCACTCTCACTATCTTCATCCACTAATCTTTCATCCTCGCTCAAATTAATGGGGAAATCGTCGCTTTCTCGGTCCGAATCTCTCTCGCTGCTGGTGGCCATGATTGTAAACAATGTTCAGATGTGAGGAGCTCCACAACCCGTGACGTCACGCGCACATCGTCTGCTACTTCCGGTACAGGCAAGGCTTTTTTATTAGCGACCAAAAGTTGCGACCTTTATCCTCGATGTTCTTTACTAAATCCTTTCAGCAAAAATATGGCAATATCGCGAAATGATCAAGTATGACATAGAATGGACCCGCTATCTTTAAGTAGTCTGCTTTAATCGCATAATTACACGGTATTCTGGACATCTGTGTTGCTGAATCTTTTGCAATTTGTTCAATTAATAATGGAGACGTCAAAGAAGAAAGATGTAGGTGGGAAGCGGTGTATTGCGGCTGCCTTTAGCAACACAAACCGGTGTTTCCTTGTTTACATTCCCGAAGGTGAACAGAGCGGTCAAGCGAACATGGTTCCCGACCACATGTCAACCGGCAGGTTTCGGTGAGAAAATGGTGGTAATAAGTCGGCTCTTACCGCAGACATGAGCGGAGCTTGCGTCCTCCTGTAGCTGCGGACTCTCTTAACTCCTCCCACCGGAGACACTGGCGGTCACCACACCCCTCCGACTTTCAGGTACCATATAATCTCACTAAAACACTAGTAACACAATAAGCAGATAAGGGATTTTCCAGAATTCTCCTAGTAAATGTGTCTAATAACATCTGAATCGCTCTCACTGCCCTCGCCTTTTTTTTTTTTCTAGTCCTTCACTCTCACTATCCTCATCCACTAATCTTTCATCCTCGCTCAAATTAATGGGGAAATCGTCGCTTTCTCGGTCCGAATCGCTCTCGCTGCTGGTGGCCATGATTGTAAAAAATTCTCAGATGTGAGGAGCTCCACAACCCGTGACGTCACGCGCACATCGTCTGCTACTTCCGGTACAGGCAAGGCTTTTTTATTAGCGACCAAAAGTTGCGACCTTTATCCTCGATGTTCTCTACTAAATCCTTTCAGCAAAAATATGGCAATATCGCGAAATGATCAAGTATGACATAGAATGGACCTGCTATCTTTAAGTAGTCTGCTTTAATCACATAATTCCACAGTATTCTGGACATCTGTGTTGCTGAATCTTTTGCAATTTGTTTAATTAACAATAGAGACGTCAAAGAAGAAAGATGTAGGTGGGAAGCGGTGTATTGCGGCTGCCTTTAGCAACACAAACCGGTGTTTCCTTGTTTACATTCCCGAAAGGAGAAGCTTTACTATGGAACAGGCGAACATGGTTCCCGACCACATGTCAACCGGCAGGTTTCGGTGAGAAAATTGTGGTAATAAGTCGGCTCTTACCGCAGACATGAGCGGAGCTCGCGTCCTCCTGCAGCTGTGAACTCTCTTACCTCCTCCCACCGGAGACACAGGCGGTCACCACACCCCTCCGACTTTCAGGTACCATATAATCTCACTAAAACACTAGTAACACAATAAACAGATTAGGGATTTTCCAGAATTATCCTAGTAAATGTGTCTAATAACATCTGAATCGCTCTCACTGCCCTCACCTTTTTTTTTTCTTTCTTCCTAATCCTTCACTCTCACTATCCTCATCCACTAATCTTTCATCCTCGCTCAAATTAATGGGGAAATCGTCGCTTTCTCGGTCCGAATCGCTCTCGCTGCTGGTGGCCATGATTGTAAAAAATGTTCAGATGTGAGGAGCTCCACAACCCGTGACGTCACGCGCACATCGTCTGCTACTTCCGGTACAGGCAAGGTTTATTTATTAGCGACCAAAAGTTGCAAACTTTATCGTGGATGTTCTCTACTAAATCCTTTCAGCAAAAATATGGCAATATCGCGAAATGATGAAGTATGACACATAGAATGGACCCGCTATCTTTAAGTAGTCTGCTTTAATCGCATAATTACACAGTAATCTGGACATCTGTGTTGCTGAATCTTTTGCAATTTGTTCAATTAATAACGGAGACGTCAAAGAAGAAAGATGTAGGTGGGAAGCGGTGTATTGCGGCTGCCTTTAGCAACACAAACCGGTGTTTCCTTGTTTACATTCCCGAAGGTGAACAGAGCGGTCAAGCGAACATGATTCCCGACCACATAACAACCGGCAGGTTTCGGTGAGAAAATTGTGGTAATAAGTCGGCTCTTACCGCAGACATGAGCGGAGCTTGCGTCCTCCTGCAGCTGTGAACTCTCTTACCTCCTCCCACCGGAGACACAGGCGGTCACCACACCCCTCCGACTTTCAGGTACCATATAATCTCACTAAAACACTAGTAACACAATAAACAGATTAGGGATTTTCCAGAATTATCCTAGTAAATGTGTCTAATAACATCTGAATCGCTCTCACTGCCCTCACCTTTTTTTTTTCTTTCTTCCTAATCCTTCACTCTCACTATCCTCATCCACTAATCTTTCATCCTCGCTCAAATTAATGGGGAAATCGTCGCTTTCTCGGTCCGAATCGCTCTCGCTGCTGGTGGCCATGATTGTAAAAAATGTTCAGATGTGAGGAGCTCCACAACCCGTGACGTCACGCGCACATCGTCTGCTACTTCCGGTACAGGCAAGGTTTATTTATTAGCGACCAAAAGTTGCAAACTTTATCGTGGATGTTCTCTACTAAATCCTTTCAGCAAAAATATGGCAATATCGCGAAATGATCAAGTATGACATAGAATGGACCCGCTATCTTTAAGTAGTCTGCTTTAATCGCATAATTACACAGTAATCTGGACATCTGTGTTGCTGAATCTTTTGCAATTTGTTCAATTAATAACGGAGACGTCTAAGAAGAAAGATGTAGGTGGGAAGCGGTGTATTGCGGCTGCCTTTAGCAACACAAACCGGTGTTTCCTTGTTTACATTCCCGAAGGCGAACAGAGCGGTCAAGCGAACATGGTTCCCGACCACATGTCAACCGGCCGGTTTCGGTGAGAAAATTGTGGTAATAAGTCAGCTCTTACCGCAGACATGAGCGGAGCTTGCGTCCTCCTGCAGCTGCGGACTCTCTTACCTCCTCCCACCGGAGACACTGGCGGTCACCACACCCCTCCGACTTTCAGATACCATATAATGTCACTAAAACACTAGTAACACAATAAGCAGATAAGGGACTTTCCAGAATTCTCCTAGTAAATGTGTCTAATAACATCTGAATCGCTCTCACTGCCCTCGCCTTTTTTTTTTTTCTAGTCCTTCACTCTCACTATCCTCATCCACTAATCTTTCATCCTCGCTCAAATTAATGGGGAAATCGTCGCTTTCTCGGTCCGAATCGCTCTCGCTGCTGGTGGCCATGATTGTAAACAATGTTCAGATGTGAGGAGCTCCACAACCCGTGACGTCACGCGCACATCGTCTGCTACTTCCGGTACAGGTAAGGTTTATTTATTAGCGACCAAAAGTTGCGACCTTTATCGTCGATGTTCTCTACTAAATCCTTTCAGCAAAAATATGGCAATATGGCGAAATGATGAAGTATGACATAGAATGGACCTGCTATCCCCGTTTAAATAAGAACATCTCATTTCAGTAGGCCTTTAAAGGACTCCTCTCAAACATCTAAAAGAGAATTGATTAATTATTTACAAAACAATTACTTGCCGGAAATGTTATTTTGTGATAAATTGCTCTGCCTTGTCACTACTTTCCTTGGAAAGTGGTCCTCAGGGACAGGGGAGTGGCATGATTACTGATAACATTCATTGCGCGCATCCGGTTTTTTACTGCTCTTCCTACAAGGGAACGTCTCCACCAGCTGGTTTTATTGCTTGGAACCGTGGGCAGGTGCCAAGGGGCCAATAAAGCCTTTGTTACCAAGCAACTACAGGATGCAATTCAGGAAGAAGCGGGAGTGAACACTACAACGGCGGCACCTTGTCGACATGTGCAGCCAGGATGTGACCACTGACCTTAGACCAGGGGTGTCCAAAGTGCAGGTCATTTTTTTAACGGCCCTATGGCACATTTTAAAAATACTATGGGAAAAAAATTAAAACACAAAAAGTGGTATAAAAGAGCAAACAGGTGAAATGTAACAAGAGCATGTTGCAATGTTTACTATAATAACACAAAGCTGCCATGCTGGCTGTTTCTTTCTTTAAAAAAAAAAAAATTGTGAATCAAAATCAATTATGAATTATTGGCCAATTCAAGGCTCCAATTACGTCACATTAAATATTCCACTTTGAGATATTTTTTGGGGCCCTGCGATAAGGTAGCGACTTGTCCAGGGTGTACCCCGCCTTCCGCCCGATTGTAGCTGAGATAGGCGCCAGCGCCCCCCGCGACCTCAAAAGGGAATAAGCGGTAGAAATGGATGGATGGATGGAGATATTTTTGGGGGCAAATGTTGGATATTTTGTGTTTGCTATATGAAAAAACGCAGCTGTTTTTTTTTTTTTTTTTAAAGAATGGCCTAAAACTAACAAACAAAAAACATAAACAACACAAAAAAATTATAATTGACGGATAGATCTGAAGTTGATCTCGAGAACATTGTGTTAAAACAGTAAAAAAAAAAAAAATTATAATATATTTTTTAACACTTACGAGTAGGACCCTTTTGGATGAGTGTGTTTTTTTTTTTTTGGGCTTCACGGTGGCAGAGGGGTTAGTGCGCCTGCCTCACAATACGAAGGTCCTGCAGTCCTGGGTTCAAATCCAGGCTCGGGATCTTTCTGTGTGGAGTTTGCATGTTCTCCCCGTGAATGCGTGGGTTCCCTCCGGGTACTCCGGCTTCCTCCCACTTCCAAAGACATGCACCTGGGGATAGGCCCCTCCCACTTCCAAAGACATGCACCTGGGGATAGGCCCCTCCCACTTCCAAAGACATGCACCTGGGGATAGGCCCCTCCCACTTCCAAAAGACGTGCACCTGGGGATAAGTTGATTGGCAACACTAAATTGGCCCTAGTGTGTGAATGTTGTCTGTCTATCTGTGTTGGCCCTGCGATGAGGTGGCGACTTGTCCAGGGTGTACCCCGCCTTCCGCCCGATTGTAGCTGAGATAGGCGCCAGCGCCCCCCGCGACCCTAAAAGGGAACAAGCGGTAGAAAATGGATGGATGGATGTTTTGTTTTTGAGTGTCATTGCACAAAAAATAATAATGAATTAAAATCAATGGTGTTATGAGTTGTTGACCTTTTTCCGGCTCAAATTATATAATGTGAAGTGAATTATATTTATATAGCGCTTTTCTCTAGTGACTCAAAGCGCTTTACATAGTGAAACCCGATATCTAAGTTACATTTAAACCAGTGTGGGTGGCACTGGGAGCAGGTGGGTAAAGTGTCTTGCCCAAGGACACAACGGCAGTGACTAGGATGGCGGAAGCGGGAATCGAACCTGCAACCCTCAAGTTGATGGCACGGCCGCTCTACCAACCGAGTTGTACCGCCCCGAATAATCTCAAACATTCTACTTAGAAATTTTATTGGGTGAAAATATTGCATATTTAGTTTTTTTTCCCCATAAAGAAATATGGTTTTCTTTGACAAAAAGAGCATACAACTTAAAGGCCTACTGAAATAAGATTGTCTTATTTAAACGGGGATAGCAGGTCCATTCTATGTGTCATACTTGATCATTTTGCCATATTTTAGCTGAAAGGATTTAGTAGAGAACATTATGTAAAAGCCTTGCCTGTACCGGAAGTAGCAGACGATGTGCGCGTGATGTCACGGGTTGTAGGGCTCCTCACATCTGAACATTCTTTATAATCATAGCCTCCAGCAGTAAGAGCAATTCGGACCGAGAAAGCGACAATTTCCCCATTAATTTGAGTGAGGATGAAAGAGTCGTGGATGAGGAAAGTTAGAGTGAAGCACTAATAAAAAAGAAAAAAAGAAAAGGCGACGGCTCCAGGTGGTGGCAGTGGGAGAGTTTCAGATGTAATTAGACACATTTACTGGGATAATTCTGGAAAATCCCTTATCTGCTTATTGTGTTAATAGTATTTTAGTAAGATTATAATCATACCTGAAAGTCGGATGGCTGTGGTGAACGCCAGTGTCTCTGAGAGAAACCAAACAGCCAAGATCACGGCTGCCTTTTTGAGCTGCAGGATGAAGTTGCGTAATCCACTCAAGTCGACTTGATATCACAATTTCCCCATCCAAAAACTTGCTGGTTGACGTACAGAAACATGTTCGCTTGACCGTTCTGTGTTAAAGCTTCACAACAAACAAAGAAACACCGGCTGTGTTTCGGTGTTAAAGGCAGCTGCAATCCACCGCTTTCCACTTACATCTTTCTTCTTTGACGTCTCTATTATTAATTGAACAAATTGCAAAACATTCAGCAACACAGATGTCCAAAATACTGTGTAATTGCAATTTGAAAAGAGACAACTTTTAGCCGTTAGTGGTGCTGGGCTAATATGTCCCCTCAAACCAATAATGTCACAAACACACATCATTTCGGGACCTTTTCAACAAGAAACTCTGCAGGAAATTTAAAATTGCAATTTAGTAAACTAAAAAGGCCGTATTGGCATGTGTTGCAATGTTAATATTTCATCATTGATATATAAACTATCAGACTGAATCTTTAAAAACGTCATATTGACAGATAGACCTGTTGATCTACAGCAGGGGTCGGGAACCTTTTTGGCTGAGAGCGCCAAAAAGCCAAATATTTTAAAATATATTTACATAAGAGCCATATAATATTTTTTTTTTTAACACTGAACACAACTAAACACGTGCATTTTTAAGTAAGACCAACATTTCTAGAGTATAATAGGTCTCTCATTCTTTGTAATAACTTTGTTATTCTGAAGCTAACTGTGGAGGGGGCGTGGCCTGCGGGCCTGCAGCGACAGGTGCGTAGACGGCCCCGTTATAAGCAGCAGCCAGGAGGAGAGACTGGAAATACAATTGCTGGAAAGCAACAGAGACGTAATGAAAAATAAAACAATAATATAACCCTGAAACAGGCTCTCATGTCGGTGCTCGGGGGTCTGAAGAACCCCCAGGAGGGCAAGCCCCACACTGACCAATAATAAATAAATAACTTCTTACCATTAACGCAACTTCTTGAACAGGTGCGGTAGGAAACGGATGGATGGATTAAAAATGCATTTTGAACATTATTTTGATCTAGAGATTTAAAACTTGAATAATAATAAAAAATAATAATACTGAATAATGACACATTTTTAACATTTTATTTTTACCAATGGGGTCCGCGGGATCAAGCCTGAGTGGAGGCCTAAATGTATATTTTTCATACATATATTGTATTGGTTTTTAAAATAAATGGCCCCCGCTTGCTTTGATTATTCAGTGTGCGGCCCTCAGTGGAAAAAGTTTGGACACCCCTGCCTTAGACAACCCATTTCCAAACACGCCCGCCCACATTACAACGGTGACATCGGCGGACGTAAGGAAGACTCATACCTCTTTTTTGAAAGAGATCAATCTCTTTGGTGAGGCAGTCGATGTCGATCTGTAGCAATCGGTTTTTGCATCGCAACTGCTTCATCTCTTCAATCTGCCAGACAGGAGACAGGAAGTGTGTTGGTTAGCCATGATGCAATAGTCGAGAGGCTCTTGGTCTGGGAGACTCAAATCTTAACACCTGCCTACTTATCTCTGCTGTGTTCACTCAGTGGGAGACGCCAGCACGGCTGACTAGACACTACTCCGATTGGTTTTAGGCCCTAGAACAGTGTTTTTTAAACCACTATGTGAGATAGAGTCCGGTGTGCCGTGGGAGATTAAGTACCGTATTTCTTTGAATTGTATGCGCCTGCCGGGTCAAACATTATTTTTATTAGCGCATGTCTAGAATTTCCACAGGGTCAAACTCGTCACGTCACGAGTGACACTTCACCTGTCATCATTTTCAAAATGGAGGAGGCTGATTTCAATCATTTGAAATCGCGTAAAGGGAAGACGATTAAGAGCTATTCAGTAGGATTCAAGCTCCAAGCTATTGAATATGCTAAAAAGAACAGTAATGTGAGGACTTTTCTTCGGCATGGTTGTTTTCCCAAGGATGCGTCGAAGCGATGAACACAACAAGGTAAGTTAAAGGGTATTTATTTAATAATACAAGGCTATGAACAAAAACACTGGTGTAAACAGAAAAGGTAAACAAAAGACGCTAGCGTGAAAGCTAGGATAAAACACAGGGGAAACTAAAACTTGGTACGAGGACACAAAAGAGTAAACAAAAACATTCAGCACGGAAGCTGGAAAATAAAGTGGCTTAGCGTGAGAGCTTGCGAGAAAATACATACATGGAATGATGAGAGTCGTCACTGTTGCGCGTGGGTCAAATTAGGATCCGAGAATGAGTAAACAGAAAAGGTGAGCTTAAATAGGAGGGTGAAATTTAGTAGCAGGTGGACTGATGCGTAACCATAGTGATGGACAAAAACAGGAAGTAAACGGGTCAGACTGAGAATGAAACAAAGATGGAAAAAAAACAAAAACGTGAAGATCTGAGCAGCAGATCGCAACAAGTAAGCAGCTATGTTTTATTAATATACCGTAGCTGCGTGTGTCAAATTTGAGTCATTAAATGACTCCCGCCTCCTGGCGGTAGAGGGCGCTAGTGATCCTTCTTGCGACTACTCGGCTGCAGAAGATGGTTTCCTGCTGGCTCCGCTGTGAACGGGACTCTCGCTGCTGTGTTGGATCCGCTTTGGACTGGACTCTCGCGACCGTGTTGGATCCGTTATGCATTGAACTTTCACAGAATCATGTTAGACCCGCTCGACATCCATTGCTTTCCTCCTCTCCAAGGTTCTCATAGTCATCATTGTCACCGACGTCCCACTGGGTGTGAGTTTCCCTTGCCCTTATGTGGGCCTACCGAGGATGTCGTAGTGGTTTGTGCAGCCCTTTGAGACACTAGTGATTCAGGGCTATATAAGTAAACATTGATTGATTGATTGATTGATGTCTGCCGGCTGGCCTGGGAACGCCTCGGGATCTCCCGGGAAGAGCTAGACGAAGTGGCTGGAGAGAGGGAAGTCTGGGCTTCCCTGCTTAGGCTGCTGCCCCCGTGACCCGACCTCGGATAAGCGGAAGATGATGGATGGATGTGCCTTGGTGCCTCAAAAAAGGTTGAAAAACACACTGATTGAATGGAGTTCTTCCTTGTGGGTTTGTTCTAGAAAAGGCTGATCAATGACGGCGTGGCGCAGTGGGAGAGTGGCCGTGCGCAACCCGAGGGTCCCTGGTTCAAATCCCACCTAGTACCAACCTGGTTGGCGCCTTGCATGGCAGCTCCCTCCATCAGTGTGTGAATGTGTGTGTGAATGGGTAAATGTGGAAGTAGTGTCAAAGCGCTTTGAGTACCTAGAAGGTAGAAAAGAGCTATACTAGTACAACCCACTTATTTATTTATTTATCAATGAAACAACTTTGTCAGCTAAATCTAAAAGAGCTTGGTGATGGGACTCGGATTTAGTTTGTCCGGTATATCTTTCAGTGAAGGAAATGGTTTAATAATCACTATGTTGCCCCATCTGTCCATTACCACGTGGTTTAGAAGTATTCAACTACTGCTTAGTCAGCTTTTTAAGTCAAGCCTCACATCCTCCAGTCTCATGACCTCCCAGGGACTCAACATTCAAGCTTGCAAACATTTGTTTTCTACCTAGAAACAGTCAAGGGGTGGTGATGGCAAAGTCTCAAAGAAGCTTACCGAAGGGATTTGGGAGGCAGAATTGGATCTCTCCAGCCGTCTCCTGGTCAGGTCATTCTCCAGCTCACTGACCTCTTCTTTTAGCTTCTCCAGCTTCTTCTTCTTCAGCTCCAGCTCATGCCAAAGCCTCTCCATGCGGGCCTTCTGGTGGCCCAACAATGCTGAAAACCATAAACACAGGTGGTTTCCAAACGATCAAATTTGCAGGAGAAAAAAACTCAAGTGAAAAAGCAGAGTCTCAATGTTCTTCTGGGTTTGGTTTTGTTTTGTTTAACCTTTACTGGGGGACCACAAAAATGTCATTATTGTCTTTATTTGAACCAAAACTCTTGGTGTCCATGAAATATTTGTTTATTATAGTCCTTAAAGGGGAACATTATCACCAAACCTATGCAAGAGTCAATATATACCTTGATGTTGCAGAAAGAAGACCATGTATTTTTTTAACCGATTTCCGAACTCTAAATGGGTGAATTTTGGCAAATTAAACGCCTTTCTGTTTATCGGTCTTTTAGCGATGACGTCACCGAGGTAGCTGTGATCTCTCAGAGACTGGCGTTCACCGCAGCCATCTGACTTTCAGGTATGGCTTTATAATATCACTAAAATACTATTAACACAATAAGCAGATAAGGGATTTCCCAGAATTATCCTAGTAAATGTGTCTAATAACATCTGAAACTCTCCCAATGCCGTCGCCTGGAGCCGTCGCCTTTTTTTTTTCTTTTTTTTTGTGCTTCACTCTAACTTTCCTCATCCACAAATCTTTCATCCTCGCTCAATTTAAAGGGGAACATTATCACCAAACCTATGCAAGCGTCAATATATACCTTGATGTTGCAGAAAAAAGACCATGTATTTTTTTTAACCGATTTCCGAACTCTAAATGGGTGAATTTTGCCGAATTAAACGCCTTTCTGTTTATCGGTCTTTTAGCAATGACGTCAGAACGTGACGTCACCGAGGTAGCTGTGATCTTAGCTCCTCGGAATCTCTCAGAGACACTGGCGTTCACCGCAGCCTTTATAATATCACTAAAATACTATTAACACAATAAGCAGATAAGGGATTTTCCAGAATTATCCTAGTAAATGTGTCTAATAACATCTGAAACCCTCCCAATGCCGTCGCCTTTTCTTTTCTTTTTTTTGTGCTTCACTCTAACTTTCCTCATCCAAAAATCTTTCATCCTCGCTCAATTTAAAGGGGAACATTATCACAAAACCTATGCAAGAGTCAATATATACCTTGATGTTGCAGAAAAAAGACCATGTATTTTTTTAACCGATTTTCGAACTCTAAATGGGTGAATTTTGGCAAATTAAACGCCTTTCTGTTTATCGGTCTTTTAGCGATGACGTCAGAACGTGACGTCACCAAGGTAGCTGTGATCTCTCAGAGACACTGGCGTTCACCGCAGCCATCTGACTTTCAGGTATGGCTTTATAATATAACTAAAATACTATTAACACAATAAGCAGATAAGGGATTTCCCAGAATTATCCTAGTAAATGTGTCTAATAACATCTGAAACTCTCCCAATGCCGTCGCCTGGAGCCGTCGCCTTTTCTTTTCTTTTGTACTTCACTCTAACTTTCCTCATCCAAAAATCTTTCATCCTCGCTCAATTTAAAGGGGAACATTATCACCAAACCTATGCAAGCGTCAATATATACCTTGATGTTGCAGAAAAAAGACCATGTATTTTTTTAACCGATTTCCGAACTCTAAATGGGTGAATTTTGGCAAATTAAACGCCTTTTTGTTTATGGGTCTTTTAGCGATGACGTCAGAACGTGACGTCACCGAGGTAGCTGTGATCTCTCAGAGACACTGGCGTTCACCGCAGCCATCTGACTTTCAGGTATGACTTCATAATATCACTAAAATACTATTAACACAATAAGCAAATAAGGGATTTTCCAGAATTATCCTAGTAAATGTGTCTAATAACATCTGAAACTCTCCCAATGCCGTCGCCTTTTCTTTTCTTTTTTTTTGTGCTTCACTCTAACTTTCCTCATCCAAAAATCTTTCATCCTCGCTCAATTTAAAGGGGAACATTATCAGCAGACCTATGTAAGCGTCAATATATACCTTGATGTTGCAGAAAAAAGACCATGTATTTTTTTAACCGATTTCCGAACTCTAAATGGGTGAATTTTGCCGAATTAAACGCCTTTCTGTTTATCTGTCTTTTAGCGATGACGTCAGAACGTGACGTCACCGAGGTAGCTGTGATCTTAGCTCCTCGGAATCTCTCAGAGACACTGGCGTTCACCGCAGCCTTTATAATATCACTAAAATACTATTAACACAATAAGTAGATAAGGGATTTCCCAGAATTATCCTAGTAAATGTGTTTAATAACATCTGAAACTCTCCCAATGCCGTCGCCTGGAGCCGTCGCCTTTTCTTTTCTTTTTTTTTGTGCTTCACTCTAACTTTCCTCATCCAAAAATCTTTCATCCTCGCTCAATTTAAAGGGGAACATTATCACCAAACCTATGCAAGCGTCAATATATACCTTGATGTTGCAGAAAAAAGACCATGTATTTTTTTTAACCGATTTCCGAACTCTAAATGGGTGAATTTTGGCAAATTTAACGCCTTTCTGTTTATCGGTCTTTTAGCGATGACGTCAGAACGTGACGTCACCGAGGTAGCTGTGATCTCTCAGAGACACTGGCGTTCACCGCAGCCATCTGACTTTCAGGTATGACTTTATAATATCACTAAAATACTATTAACACAATAAGCAGATAAGGGATTTCCCAGAATGATCCTAGTAAATGTGTCTCATAACATCTGAAACTCTCCCAATGCCGTCGCCTGGAGCCGTCGCCTTTTCTTTTCTTTTTTTTTTTGTGCTTCACTCTAACTTTCCTCATCCAAAAATCTTTCATCCTCGCTCAATTTAAAGGGGAACATTATCACCAAACCTATGCAAGCGTCAATATATACCTTGATGTTGCAGAAAAAAGACCATGTATTTTTTTAACCGATTTCCGAACTCTAAACGGGTGAATTTTGGCAAATTAAACGCCTTTTTGTTTATCGGTCTTTTAGCGATGACGTCACCGAGGTAGCTGTGATCTCTCAGAGACACTGGCGTTCACCGCAGCCATCTGACTTTCAGGTATGACTTTATAATATCACTGAAATACTATTAACACAATAAGCAGATAAGGGATTTTCCAGAATTATCCTAGTAAATGTGTTTAATAACATCTGAAACTCTCCCAATGCCGTCGCCTGGAGCCGTCGCCTTTTCTTTTCTTTTTTTTTTGTGCTTCACTCTAACTTTCCTCATCCAAAAATCTTTCATCCTCGCTCAATTTAAAGGGGAACATTATCACCAAACCTATGCAAGCGTCAATATATACCTTGATGTTGCAAAAAAAAAGACCATGTATTTTTTTAACCGATTTCCGAACTCTAAATGGGTGAATTTTGGCAAATTAAACGCCTTTCTGTTTATGGGTCTTTTAGCGATGACGTCAGAACGTGACGTCACCGAGGTAGCTGTGATCTTAGCTCTTCAGAATCTCTCAGAGACACTGGCGTTCACCGCAGCCTTTATAATAGCACTAAAATACTATTAACACAATAAGCAGATAAGGGATTTTCCAGAATTATCCTAGTAAATGTGTCTAATAAGATCTGAAACTCTCCCAATGCCATCGCCTTTTCTTTTCTTTTTTTTTGTGCTTCACTCTAACTTTCCTCATCCAAAATTCTTTCATCCTCGCTCAATTTAAAGGGGAACATTATCACCAAACCTATGCAAGCGTCAATATATACCTTGATGAGTTAGTGCTGCAAGGGGTTCTAGGTATTTGTTCTGTTGTGTTTGTGTTGTGTTATGGTGCGGATGTTCTCCCGAAATGTGTTCGTCATTCTTGTTTGGTGTGGCTTCACAGTGTGGTGCACATTTTTAACAGTGTTAAAGTTGTTTATACGGCCACCCTCAGTGTGACCTGTATGGTTGTTGACCAAGTATGCCTTGCATTCACTTACGTGTGTAAAAGCCGCGTGTATTATGTGATTTGGCCGGCACGCTGTTCGCATGGAGGAAAAGCGGACGTGACGACATATTGTAGACAACGCTAAAGGCAGTGACTTTAAGACACGCCCCCAATATTGTTGTCCGGGTGGAAATCAGGAGAAATTCAGGAGAATGGTTGGAAAATCGGGAGGGTTAGCAAGAACGAATATTAGCGGCGAATGCGGTGTTATAATACCGGCGGGCCAGCTCTAATGTTAATTTGATATTGCCTCAAGGGCCAAATGAAATCGCAAATTTGGCCCGCGGGCCAGAGTTTGACACCTATGGTGTAGATAATAATCCTTTTTTTTTTTTTTTAAGTTTACACTTGTTCAAGAGCAAGTATTGATGCTGAGTTATAGACATTTTATCCCACTCAGGTTGTTTGTGTGTTGCTTTATTTAATGTTTACAGCTTTAATTGCACTTTATACTGTTCAATGATGCCATTTCTGTTTGTCGTGTATATTTTTGTCTATTTTGTGTTTGTCCTTGAATAAACAGGTCAGTTTCTTGTTACCAACCATTGTGTATCATTCAAACTCACCTCATTCAGCTGGCTAGTTGTTATCAAGAGTACTAAAATGATTTTCGACATGAATCTGACAACTAAGTAGGCTAAATAACTATAAACTTTAAAGGGGAACATTATTATTCCCAGGAACACCACACCTACCGTCACGCATGGTGGTGGTAGTATTATGCTATGGGCCTGTTTTGCCGCCAATGGAACTGCTGCTTTAAAGGGGAACATTATCACAATTTCAAAAGGGTTGAAAACAATAAAAATCAGTTCCCAGTGGTATGTTGTATTTTTTTTCAAAATTTTACCGGTCTCCGAATATCCCTAAAAAAAGCTTTAAAGTGCTTGATTTTCGCTATTTGTGACGGCACTATCCATTTCCCTGTGACGTCATACAGTGCTGCCAATGTAAACAAACAACGGCGAATAGCACAGCAAGATATAGCGACATTAGCTCGGATTCAGACTCGGATTTCAGCGGCTTAAGCGATTCAACAGATTACGCATGTATTGAAACGGATGAAAGTATTGAAGAAGAAACTGAAGCTATTGAGCGAATAGCTATTGACGCTATTCATAGCCATAGCATGGCCGAATAGCTGCGTTAGCATCGCCGGTAAAATGTGCGGACCAAACGATCAGGACTTTCGCATCTTGTGACACTGGAGCAACTTAAATCCGTCGATTGGTAAGTGTTTGTTTCGCATTAAATGTGGGTGGAAGGAAACGTAATATAGTTGCAAATGCATCTGCAGGTTATCCATACATCTCTGTGCCATGTCTGTCTTAGCATCGCCGGTAAAATGTGCGGACCAAACGATCGGGACTTTCGCATCTTGTGACACTGGAGCGACTTAAATCCGTCGATTGGTAAGTGTTTGTTTCGCATTAAATGTGGGTGGAAGGAAACGTAATATAGTTGCAAATGCATCTGCAGGTTATCCATACATCTCTGTGCCATGTCTGCTTTAGCACCGCCGGTAGACAGCATGTTAGCGTCGATTCGCGTAGCATGTTAGCATCGATTAGCTGGCAGTCACGCCGCGACCAAATATGTCTGATTAGCACATAAGTCAACATCAACAAAACTCATCTTTGTGATTTCGTTGACTTTATCGTTGCAAATGCATCTGCAGGTTATCCATACATCTCTGTGCCATGTCTGTCTTAGCATCGCCGGTCAAATGCGGAGACATTTTGGTACATTCAATGGGGGTCTGGCGGAGGACACTTTCGCATCTTCGGGCCAGTGGTGCAACTTGAATCCCTCCCTGTTAGTGTTGTTACAACCTCCGACAACACACCGACGAGGCATGATGTCTCCAAGGTTCCAAAAAATAGTCGAAACAACGGAAAAAACAGAGCTGAGACCCAATGTTTACAATGGGTTGAAAATGAAAATGGCGGCTGTGTTACCTCGGCGATGCCACACCCCCTCCAGAGCGATAAACAGAAAGGCGTTTAATTCGCCAAAATTCACCCGTTTAGAGTTCGGAAATCGGTTAAAAAAATATATGGTCTTTTTTTCTGCACCATCAAGGTATATATTGACGCTTACATAGGTCTGCTGATAATGTTCCCCTTTAATACAGGCCAGTATCGGCCAGTATCGGATCGGAAGTGCAAAAACCTGGATCGGGACATCCCTAGTTGTGACCACCCTCCCCCCTGGAGGGTAAAATCCACAAGTCATTTAGTGGAAAGGCTGAAAAAGGACACTCTGGATAGGATCCAGTGGTCTGTGGAAGTAGAGGGCAAAGACTCACAATATTGTCTCTTGCAACGTGAGTTTGCGGGCTTTTATCAGACTGCAACTGACATTGAAGCCAGCCAAAGAGCCCACCATGTCAAATAATCTCCTTGGCAAGAAGCAGTGGAAAAAGAATTCAGACCTGACAGAGGCATAAAACACCTGACTATTAGAGCTCTACAATCAGCCTTTTACACTGGAAAGGAGCTGGCAAAGACCGGACTTGGCTGTGCGCCGACAACAATGGGGTCACACAGACCTGTAACAATCTACTTGTGGTGGGCAAAAAAGCATAACTAACTACAAATGAAGCTGAATGAAGCGGTGAGGAAAAAGGGATGACTCACTTGAAGAGACTATATCATTGTCATCTGTGGTGTGTTTTGGCCTTGCACATAACACTTCCACCTCACCTTTTACCTCATGTCCCACCTTTTCTTGTTTATTAGGGTCCGCAGGCCCTATTGAAACGGCTGTGTTTTATTATTATGCCGCACCTACGCGCTGTAATTTGACCCCCTCAACATGCTTCAAAACTCACCAAATTTGACACACACGTCGGTATAGCAAACCTTCCCAACATATTAAGCAACCAATCCCCCAAAATGAAAATTGCGCTCTAGCGCCCCCTAGGAAAAAAAATTACAGACAAAACTGCATGTAACTTCTGTTAGGAATGTCATAGCGACATGAAACAAAAACTCTTATGTAGGTCTGACTTAGACCCAATTTTCATACACTCACTTCTTTCAGCAAAAATCTACAGGAAGTTGGCAAAAACCCCTTCAAAATAACATTTTCGAAAAAAAATGCAATTTTTGCCTCTCTGCGCTGTAATTTGACCCCTTTAAAATGCTTCAAAAGTCACCAAACTTGGCGCACACATAAGGACTGGCGAATATTGCGATCTAATGAAAAAAAAACAAACCCCAAAACTCAAAATTGCGCTCTAGCGCTGTTTTTGAATAAAACACTGAAAAAACTGTTCCAAGGAAGAAAAAACAGACAAAATTGCTTGTAACTTCCGGTAAGAATGTCGGAGAGACATGAAACAAAAACCTCTATGTAGGTCTCGCTTAGACCTACATTTCATAGATAGACAACCCCCAACAAAAATCAACAGGAAGTTTGCAATCCCCCTTCAAAACAAAAGTTTTGTAAAAACCGGCCACCTTTCTTCAAACATTATCTCCTCTGAGTGCGTTTGTTGTTTTGGCTTCAAACTCGCACAGGAGAGAGATTGAACCCTTCTGATTAAAAGTATAGAACAGAGTTTTGATAAGTTCTCAGGTTTTGATTTTACGCGGCTTCAAAGAACCCCTGTGCAAAGTCTCCTAAAAAAATGTCATTTTTGCCTCTTTGAGCTGTTATTTGACCCCCTTAAAATGCTTCTGAACTCACCAAACTTGACACACACATCAGGTTTGGCAAAAATTGCGATCTGATGAAAAAAACCTAACCTCAAAACTCAAAACTGCGCTCTACCGCCCCCCTAGGAATACAACACGGACAAACTGCTCCTAGGAAGAAAACACAGACAAAACTGCTTGTAACTTCCGGTAGGAATGTCAGAGAGACATGAAACAAAAAACACTATGTAGGTCTCACTTAGACCTACATTTTAATCATTAACATACTTTAGCAAAAATCAACAGGAAGTTTGATATTTTCACTTCAATACAACAACTGCATTACTTTCACAATGCATTATATTCTCAAAATAGTGGCTCCAAGGCGTCTTCTAACGCTTATCCGGCCGTGGGTCTCGGGGGCAGCAGCCAAAGGCCGACCCGACCAACGCTGCTTGCAGCTTTAATTTCAGACTGTAGTTCCTAGACCACAGCAACTTCAACCCGATGTTGTTGGCAGAAAGAAACACCTCCTACTGACTTGTTAATGGCCACAACCTTCTGGGTTTGAAGGGGAACTGCACTTTTTAAAAAATGTTGCCTGTCGTTCACAATCATTATAAGAAGACAAAAGTTGTTTTTTTCCCCATTTTTTACATGAAAAACTGCTCGTTCTTGGTGGCTAGCAATGCAGCTAATGGGATAAATCAATCCTATCTCTAAATAATTTTAGAAATGCATTCAAAAAAGCCTCAACAACACTTCATTTATGTTGTGTAACCTGTATAATAACAAACTGTAGCTACATTGTTATTGTAAGAGGGAATACTGAGGAACTATTTTTCTAGCGTACTAACACTTAAATGTAAAACCCAGCTACGGCAAGAGATAAGCTAGCTTCCACATCAGTTTGAGTTTGTAACACACAACACTGTAATAAAACACTAAACTGAGTGGAAAACATGAACAATCATATTACAGTTAGTGTAAAGTATTATTTCATGTTTTGTTTGTACACAGCTAGCCAGACAGTGTATGTAGTGTAGTATACAGTGTGATGTGCTGCATGTATTATGAATAATAGTCTAGTGACTCACTCAATGGACAGTTGTGTGTTTGGTCCAGATCTTTCCAGTTGATTTGGGTAAGCACTCCAAAAATTAGGCAAAGTTTGGGTCAAAAGTTCGATATATGCAGTGTGACCAAACCACACTCTCATGCTTTCATCTGCTCCAACGGTTCAGCCTCTTCTTCTCGTACTTCTATAAGCAGCAGTTCATCCTCCGTATATTAAGATGAGGTTGTGAATGCTCATTTGTCCTAAAATAGTTGTCTTTGATGTCTGTTATTAAGTCTCCATGATTAGAAAACACACTCGCGTTTGTTGCAGGAAGTCGGAAGCGTGCTGCTACGGAAACGAAAATAAATGCGGCAAAGTATTAGTGCGTAAAATTACCAAAATACGATAAATATTGAACGTATTATAAATGTGTATGTTACATTATATATATATATATACTTGGTGTGTATATTGTACATATTACATATTGTTATGAAGGTGTCTGTTACTACATTATATATATATTCTTGCAGTGTGTATATTGGACATATTACATATTGTTATGAAGGTGTCTATTACTACATTATGTATATACTTGCAGTGTGTATATTGTACATATTACATATTGTTATGAAGGTGTCTGTTACATTATATATATATATACTTGCAGTGTGTATATTGTACATATTACATATTGTTATGAAGGTGTCTGTTACTACATTATATATATACTTGCAGTGTGTATATTGTACATATTACATATTGTTATGAAGGTGTCTGTTACTACATTATATATATACTTGCAGTGTGTATATTGTACATATTAGATATTGTTATGAAAGTGTCTGCCACTACATTATATATATTTACTTGCAGTGTGTATATTGTACATATTACATATTGTTATGAAGGTGTCTGTTACTACATTATATATATACTTGCAATGTGTATATTGTACATAATACATATTGTTATGAAGGTGTCTGTTACTACATTGTATATATATATATATATATACTTGCAGTGTGTATAATGTACATATTACATATTATTTTGAAGGTGTCTGTTACTACATTATATATATATACTTGCAATGTTTATATTGTACATATTACATATTGTTATGAAGGTGTCTGTTGCTACATTAAATATATATATAAATATATACTTGTAGTGTTTATATTGTACATATTACATATTGTTATGAAGGTGTCTGCCACTACATTATATATATTTACTTGCAGTGTGTATATTGTACATATTACATATTGTTATGAAGGTGTCTGTTACTACATTATATATATACTTGCAGTGTGTATATTGTACATATTACATATTGTTATGAAGGTGTCTGTTACTACATTATATATATACTTGTAGTGTGTATATTGTACATATTACATATTGTTATGAAGGTGTCTGTTACTACATTATATATATACTTGCAGTGTGTATATTGTACATATTACATGTTGTTATGAAGGTGTCTGTTACTACATTATATATATATACTTGCAGTGTGTATATTGTGCATATTACATATTATTATGAAGGTGTCTGTTACTACATTATATATATATACTTGCAGTGTGTATATTGTACATATTACATATTGTTATGAAGGTGTCCGTTACTACATTATATATATACACTTACAATGTGTATATTGTACATATTACATATTGTTATGAAAGTGTCTGCTTGCAAATTTGTTTTAGAGCATGGGTGTCAAACTCTGGCCCTTGAGGCAGTATCAAATTAACAATAGGGCTGGCCCGCCGCTGTAACACCGCATTCACCGCTAACACTCATACTTGCCAACCCTCCCGATTTTCCCGGAAGACTCCCAAAGTACAGTGCTCCTCCCAAATTTCATCCTGGACAACAAAATTGGGGGTGGGCCTTAAAAGCATTGCCTTTGGCGTTCTCTACAACCTGTCGCCAAGTCCACTTTTCCTCCATACAAACAGCGTGCCGTCCCTGTCACATAATATATGCGGCCTATACACTCACTCAAGTGAATGCAAGGCATACTTGGTCAACAGCCATACAGGTCACACTGAGGGTGGCCGTATAAACAACTTTAACACTGTTACAAATATGCGCCACACTGTGAACCCACACCAAACAAGAATGACAAACACATTTCGGGAGAACATCCGCACCGTAACACAACATAACAGAATCACAACAGAATCCCTCGCAGCACTAACTGTTTTGGGACACAACAATATACAACCCCCGCTATCACCAAACCCCGTCCACCTCAACCCCGCCGCCGAAAAGAGGCATTAAATTTTTATTTAAATTTTGATACGCCATTGATATTTTTTGATTATTATTATTATTCGAAACTCGATTGTGCATGTTACTATAAAGTTATATAAGCCTTGCTTGTTCAATATTCAATGCAAAACTTGTTTGGGTGCCTACTAAAAGGTTAATTTGTTCAACCTCGGCCCGCGGCTTTGTTCGGTTTTAAATTTTGGCCCAATCTGTATTTGAGTTCGACGCCCCTGTTTTAGAGGTTTTGAAGGCTACAACAGTGACTCCCATTAACTGCATCTTGCAAGCATTTTTTAATAAGCAAAACTGCAAAACAAGTGCAGTTCCCTTTAGGCACATGGCTACTTTCGATATGATTTAAAAGGGGTGTAAGCTGTCAAACCAATTCCTGAGCTCAAGTCCACATCGATTGCAAAGTAACAAGGATATGTGTGCACGCACACTTTAATACATCTGAATTTTTACTTGCATACATGCTTTCCTGGAGTCTATTTCTCGCAGGAAATCCTTGAATTGCTAACACATGAGGCCTCAGATCTAAGAAACGGGCGCTGAGCAATTATATGATCGTGATCATGATTAGTTTAAACTGGAGCATGGTGATCAGCTGTTAGCCTCAAACATGGCGGAAATGTATGTGTAGGGAAGCAACGATGCTTGCTATAATCTGCCTGTAATGACCATGATTCTGTCTGTGTGTGCGTGTGTGTGTGTGTGTGTGTGTGTGTGTGTGTGTGTGTGTGTGTGTGTGTGTGTGTGTGTGTGTGTGTGTGTGTGTGTGTGTGCGCGACCATCCCGTTCCACCATTGTGAAAGTCACGACAAAACGAATGTTTATTTAGTGTTGTGCCTCTCCCCTGACCAGAGGTGGGTAGAGTAGCCAGAAATTGTACTCAAGTAAGAGTACTGTTACTTTAGAGATGTATTACTCAAGTAAAAGTAAGGAGTAGTCACCCAAATATTTACTTGAGTAAAAGTAAAAAGTATGTTGTGAAAAAAACTACTCAAGTACTGAGTAACTGATGAGTAACCTGTTTGTTTAATGATTACGGCAACTAGTAATGCACAAAAACATAAAAATAGCAATGAGCCAATTCATAGCCAGGAATATCTCTGAAGCAACTAAAACAATAATATATATTAAATAATAATACATTAAAATAAAAAAATTAAGGAAAATTGAGCCACAATAACTTAACAGCACCATAGGCTCAGTAGGCATTTATTGATTGATTGATTGAAACTTGTATTAGTAGATTGCACAGTACAGTAAATATTCCCTACAATTGACCACTAAATGGTAACACCCCAATAAGTTTTTCAACGTTAATCAATTACTTAATAAATGACCAAGTCGAGGTGATCTACCTCATATATACATACACACACACACACACGTATCATATATATATATATATATATATATATATATATATATATATATATATATTCATTCATTAAAACACCTTTAACATTTCAACAAAAACAGAAAAATAAAAAACTATAAATTATATACTGTATATATATATATATATATATATATATATATATTCATTCATTAAAACACCTTTAACATTTCAACAAAAACAGAAAAATAAAAAACTATAAATTATATACTGTATATATATATATATATATATATATATACACAGTATATAATTTATAGTTTTTTGTTGAAACGTTAAAGGTGTTTTAATGAATATACATGCATGTTTAACATATAGATTCCTATCTTTCATGAAGACAAGAATATAAGTTGGTGTATTACCTGATTCTGATGACTTGCATTGATTGGAATCAGACAGTATAGTGCTGATAACGTCCACGTTTTCAAATGGAGGAGAAAAAAAGTTCCTCCTTCCTGTCTAATACCACATGAAAGTCGTTGGTTTTTGGCATCTTATTTGTCCAGCTTCCATATTCGTTTTTATACACTTTACAAGAAATACATTGGCGGCAAACTCCGTAGCTTGCTAGCTTGTTTGTGCTGGCTTTCGAAGACTCTTATTTTGTTAACGAAGGCCCGATGGAGCGGCGCTTTTATTGTGAAGACAGGAACTGTGCGATCAGTCTTTAGGCTTTTGACGGGAAGTACGGTTGAGATAAAAAGTGTCTTTTTTCCTTTACACTTTTGATTGATTGATTGAAACTTTTATTAGTAGATTGCACAGTACAGTACATATTCTGCACAATTGACCACTAAATGGTAACACCCCAATAAGTTTTTCAACTTGGTCGGATTCGACGTGTGACGGTCACGTGACCGCCTGGTTTTGTTTGATTGGTCCAACGTCACCAGTGACTGCATTTGATTGGTTAAACGCAGGCATGCGTACTTCCTACTTTGAATGCGTGTCTGACAAAATCAAAACAAAGCGTGCATTAACAGATCGATTAAAAAAAAGTAGCGAGTAGCGAGCTGATCGTAGATAAATGGAGCGGAGTAAAAGTAGCGTTTCTTCTTTATAAATATACTCAAGTAAAAGTAAAAGTACGTTGCATAAAAACTACTCTTAGAAGTACAATTTATCCCAAAAGTTACTCAAGTAGATGCCCCTGACACAGCTGAAATACATCAATAAATAGAACTAACATCAAAGTTGACCAACATTGAGAAGGGCTTTAGTGACACACTTTAGTTTTACTGCAGCTCGCCGTAAATCCTGCCCTGAATGCGGACTCGCAGGCGGTCAGGCACAGAATGTTTTGCTGACTGAATTAGTCCATTTGTCCTGACTGGGAGAAGAAACACACCCGCTGGTTTCATCAGGGAAAAAAAAGCTTTTTTGACATTTTTGTTTGTCTGATATAACATGTAGTGGAAACTCTGCAGACGGACACTTTGGGTTCACATCATTTTTGAGTTAGCAGATAAAAAACATGTTCCTGAAGTAATCATTTATCCTGTTTTATGTGTTGGTTACACATTATTTTACAGTACCTCAAATTGACCTGGGTGTTGTATATACACAATTGACCAAAGCTTTCTTGCTATTTTCATGACATTGTAAGATATCATCAATTGCAAATGACATGTTTTATTTTGCGGGGTACACCCTGAATGCAGCTGAGATAGCCTCCAGGAACCCCCCGCTACCCTGAAAGGTGCAAGCGGTGGGAAATGGATGTTTTATTTGGAATGTGAGTGTGAGGGTTGTCTGTCTGTGTGTTGGAATAATGATGTGCAAGTTATCACACAACTCTTATGCTTAAAGGTTGTTGCTATAGTTATTATCAATTGTGCTGAAGTTGTACTTTTCTATCTGTGCAAAGGGACAACTTGCGATCTTGGATTGCGTGTTGTATTGTATCAGTGTTTGTGTCCAGAACAAGGAGTACCGTGACGCAGACAAAGCAGAGACAGGGGGATATCACGAGTGTCAGCACATTTCCATTTCTGAATAATCATATACCGTGTCGAACTGGGACTGCTGAAGCTATCCCCTTTCCTTCAGAAGCAGCCTCAGTGATGTAACCAGGGACCTCCCAAATAAATAGAGGAGCATGTGGGCTGGACTTTAGAGCGTAGGTTGGAACTGTAACTAAGAGTACAGCCCAAAATGTCTCTCCTCATTAAGCAAAATTTAACCCTGTCTCTGCATGATTCCTTGCTTCTTGTCTGTTTAATAAATGTCATCAGCACAAAATCTAAACCTATGGCAATATTTCAATTAAAATCGAACCTTTTTTGTTTGTTTTCTAAACAAAATTGAAAAAAACGGCCCTAACTTTGTTTTTTGATTCGCGTTTTCAGAATTGGAAATAGAATGAACGGAAAGTACACACACTCTGTCTCCTTACCGTATCCTCGTCTGGGAGTGACCGGGAACACAACAGAAGAAGAAGAAGATAGTGAACTAATGAAATGTATCACTTTCCATGTCTCTGGACATTACAAAGGGGGTGCATTTCAATTTCTTACACACACTTGTTATTTCATCTGTTGACCAGAGGGGGAGCACTTTTAAAAGCGACACACGGTCAATGTGAAAAATCCCTCCTTTTTGGGAACACCCTCATTTTGACCAGCAGGGGTGCAAGTGAGACATTCTATATTAGATGCAAACCATGAATTTTGGTCCTAACTTGTTCACACCTCCTCATATGGAAGATACTTTTCCTTGTTGTCTCAAAAAGGCTAGAAATACAAGAACACACGCGCACACACACAAACACACACACACACACACACACACACACACACTTGTATTTCTTACCTTTTTGAGACCTCCAAATAATGCCTCTTAATAATATATACAAACTATGCAAATACAAACAAGCTTGTTGTGAAAAATGAGTTGGAATTTCACAAGAAAAAGGTCACAATTTCACAAGAAAAACTTAGAATGTGGGCAGTGTTATAATAAAAGTTGTCATTTTACTAAACGCAAGTCAAACTGTTGCAAGAAAAACGGAACACTTGTGCAATATTATGATAAAAGTTGGAATTTTACTTAAAAACAGTCGCAATTGTACAAGAAAAGCTTAAAATGTTGGCAATTTTATGAAAAGAGTCAAAATTTTACTTGACAAAAGTCACAATTTTATAAGAAAACTTTAAAATTTTGGCATTATAATAATCGGAATTTTTACTTGGTTAAAAAAAAATCAATTTTACTCAATATTACAGAAACAGAAAGAAAATGAGAAATTTTTCCCAATTTCATAAAAAAAAATTTGCACATTGTGAGAAAAAGACTGCTTTTAGTTGATTTTTTTGTTTCTAATTGGTTTTTAATCTTCATTATGTATCACAAGTTATTACAGTATGTCTCTATATACATAAATATTTATTTTGATTAATTTTGGCCAAAAGGGGGCGCATTTCAATTTCTTACACACACTTGTTATTTCATATGTTGGCGAGAGGGGGGAGCACTTTTAAAAGCGACACACAGTCAATTTGACAAATCCCTGCTTTTTGGGACCACCCTCATTTTGACCAGCAGGGGTGCAAATGAGACATTCTATATTAGATGCAAACCATGAATTTTGGTCCTAACTTGTTCACACCTCCTCATATGGAAGATACTTTTCCCTGTTGTCTCAAGAAGGCTAGAAATACAAGAACACACACACACAAACACACTCTCGTGTATTTCTTACCTTCTTGAGACCTCCAAATAATGCCTCTTAATAATATATACAAACTATGCAAATACAAACAAGCTTCTTGTGAAAAATGAGTTGGAATTTCACAAGAAAAAGGTCACAATTTCACAAAGAAAACTTAAAATGTTGGCAGTGTTATAATAAAAGTTGTCATTTTACTAAACGCAAGACAAACTGTTACAAGAAAAACGGAACACTTGTGCAATATTATGATAAAAGTTGGAATTGTACTTAAAAACAGTCGTAATTGTACAAGAAAAGCTTAAAATGTTGGCAATTTTATGAAAATAGTCAAAATTTTGATTGACAAAAGTCACAATTTTATAAGAAAACTTTAAAATTTTGGCATTATAATAATCGGAATTTTTACTTGGTAAAAAAAAAAGTAAATTTTACTCAATATTACAGAAACAGAAAGAAAATGAGAAATTTTTCCCAATTTCATAAAAAAAAATTTCCACATTGTGAGAAAAAGACTGCTTTTAGTTGATTTTTTGTTTCTAATTGTTTTTTAATCTTCATTATGTACTTCAAGTTATTACAGTATGTCTCCATATACATAAATATTTATTTTGATTAATTTTGGCCAAAGGGGGCGCATTTCAATTTCTTACACACACTTGTTATTTCATATGTTGGCCAGAGGGACTTTTAAAAGCGACACACAGTCAATTTGACAAATCCCTGCTTTTTGGGACCACCCTCATTTTGACCAGCAGGGGTGCAAATGAGACATTCTATATTAGATGCAAACCATGAATTTTGGTCCTAACTTGTTCACACCTCCTCATATGGAAGATACTTTTCCTTGTTGTCTCAAAAAGGCTACAAATACAACACACACACAGACACACACACACACACACACACACACACACACACACACACTTGTATTTCTTACCTTCTTGAGACCTCCAAATAATGCCTCTTAATAATATATACAAACTATGCAAATACAAACAAGCTTGTTGTGAAAAATGAGTTGGAATTTCACAATAAAAGGGTCACAATTTCACAAGAAAAACTTAGAATGTTGGCAGTGTTATAATAAAAGTTGTCATTTTACTAAACGCAAGTCAAAATGTTACAAGAAAAACTGAACACTTGTGCAATATTATGATAAAAGTTGGAATTTTACTTAAAAACAGTCGTAATTGTACAAGAAAAGCTTAAAATGTTGGCAATTTTATGAAAAGAGTCAAAATTTTACTTGACAAAAGTCACAATTTTATAAGAAAACTTTAACATTTTGGCATTATAATAATCGGAATTTTTATTTGGTAAAAAAAAAAGTAAATTTTACTCAATATTACAGAAACAGAAAGAAAATGAGAATCTTTTCCCAATTTCATAAGAAAAAAATTGGCACATTGTGAGAAAAAGACTGCTTTTAGTTGATTTTTTGTTTCTAATTGGTTTTTAATCTTCATTATGTACTTCAAGTTATTACAGTATGTCTCTATATACATAAATATTTATTTTGATTAATTTTGGCCAAAGGGGGCGCATTTCAATTTCTTACACACACTTGTTATTTCATATGTTGGCGAGAGGGGGAGCACTTTTAAAAGCGACACACAGTCAATTTGACAAATCCCTGCTTTTTGGGACCACCCTCATTTTGACCAGCAGGGGTGCAAATGAGACATTCTATATTAGATGCAAACCATGAATTTTGGTCCTAACTTGTTCACACCTCCTCATATGGAAGATACTTTTCCTTGTTGTCTCAAAAAGGCTAGAAATACAAGAACACACACACACACTCGTATTTCTTACCTTCTTGAGACCTCCAAATAATGCCTCTTAATAATATATACAAACTATGCAAATACAAACAAGCTTGTTGTGAAAAATGAGTTGGAATTTCACAAGAAAAAGGTCACAATTTCACAAGAAAAACTTAGAATGTTGGCAGTGTTATAATAAAAGTTGTCATTTTACTAAACGCAAGTCAAAATGTTACAAGAAAAACTGAACACTTGTGCAATATTATGATAAAAGTTGGAATTTTACTTAAAAACAGTCGCAATTGTACAAGAAAAGCTTAAAATGTTGGCAATTTTATGAAAAGGGTCAAAATTTTACTTGACAAAAGTCACAATTTTATAAGAAAACTTTAAAATTTTGGCATTATAATAATCGAAATTTTTACTTGGTTAAAAAAAAATCAATTTTACTCAATATTACAGAAACAGAAAGAAAATGAGAAATTTTCCCCAATTTCATAAGAAAAAAATTGGCACATTGTGAGAAAAAGACTGCTTTTAGTTGATTTTTTGTTTGTAATTGGTTTTTAATCTTCATTACGTACCACAAGTTATTACAGTATGTCTCTATATACATAAATATTTATTTTGATTAATGTTGGCCAAAGGGGGCGCATTTCAATTTCTTACACACACTTGTTATTTCATATGTTGGCGAGAGGGGGGAGCACTTTTAAAAGCGACACACAGTCAATTTGACAAATCCCTGCTTTTTGGGACCACCCTCATTTTGACCAGCAGGGGTGCAAATGAGACATTCTATATTAGATGCAAACCATGAATTTTGGTCCTAACTTGTTCACACCTCCTCATATGGAAGATACTTTTCCTTGTTGTCCCAAAAAGGCTAGAAATACAAGAACACACGCACACACTTGTATTTCTTACCTTTTTGAGACCTCCAAATAATGCCTCTTAATAATATATACAAACTATGCAAATACAAACAAGCTTGTTGTGAAAAATGAGTTGGAATTTCACAAGAAAAAGGTCACAATTTCACAAAGAAAACTTAAAATGTTGGCAGTGTTATAATAAAAGTTGTCATTTTACTAAACGCAAGTCAAAATGTTACAAGAAAAACTGAACACTTGTGCAATATTATGATAAAAGTTGGAATTTTACTTAAAAACAGTCGCAATTGTACAAGAAAAGCTTAAAATGTTGGCAATTTTATGAAGAGTCAAAATTTTACTTGACACAAGTCACAATTTTATAAGAAAACTTAAACATTTTGGCATTATAATAATCGGAATTTTTACTTGGTTAAAAAAAAAAAATTTTACTCAATATTACAGAAACAGAAAGAAAATGAGAAATTTTTCCCAATTTCATAAGAAAAAAATTGGCACATTGTGAGAAAAAGACTGCTTTTAGTTGATTTTTTGTTTGTAATTGTTTTTTTATCGTCATTACGTACTTCAAGTTATTACAGCATGTCTCTATATACATAAATATTTATTTTGATTAATTTTGGCCAAAGGGGGCGCATTTCAATTTCTTACACACACTTGTTATTTCATATGTTGGCGAGAGGGGGGAGCACTTTTAAAAGCGACACACAGTCAATTTGACAAATCCCTGCTTTTTGGGACCACCCTCATTTTGACCAGCAGGGGTGCAAATGAGACATTCTATATTAGATGCAAACCATGAATTTTGGTCCTAACTTGTTCACACCTCCTCATATGGAAGATACTTTTCCTTGTTGTCTCAAGAAGGCTAAAAATACAAGAACACACACACACACTTGTATTTCTTACCTTTTTGAGACCTCCAAATAATGCCTCTTGATAATATATACAAACTATGCAAATACAAACAAGCTTGTTGTGAAAAATGAGTTGGAATTTCACAAGAAAAAGGTCACAATTTCACAAGAAAAACTTAGAATGTTGGCAGTGTTATAATAAAAGTTGTCATTTTACTAAACGCAAGTCAAACTGTTACAAGAAAAACGGAACACTTGTGCAATATTATGATAAAAGTTGGAATTTTACTTAAAAACAGTCGTAATTGTACAAGAAAAGCTTAAAATGTTGTCAATTTTATGAAAAGAGTCAAAATTTTACTTGACAAAAGTCACAATTTTATAAGAAAACTTTAACATTTTGGCATTATAATAATCGGAATTTTTATTTGGTAAAAAAAAAAGTAAATTTTACTCAATATTACAGAAACAGAAAGAAAATGAGAATCTTTTCCCAATTTCATAAGAAAAAAATTGGCACATTGTGAGAAAAAGACTGCTTTTAGTTGATTTTTTGTTTGTAATTGTTTTTTTATCGTCATTACGTACTTCAAGTTATTACAGCATGTCTCTATATACATAAATATTTATTTTGATTAATTTTGGCCAAAGGGGGCGCATTTCAATTTCTTACACACACTTGTTATTTCATATGTTGGCGAGAGGGGGGAGCACTTTTAAAAGCGACACACAGTCAATTTGACAAATCCCTGCTTTTTGGGACCACCCTCATTTTGACCAGCAGGGGTGCAAATGAGACATTCTATATTAGATGCAAACCATGAATTTTGGTCCTAACTTGTTCACACCTCCTCATATGGAAGATACTTTTCCTTGTTGTCTCAAGAAGGCTAAAAATACAAGAACACACACACACACTTGTATTTCTTACCTTTTTGAGACCTCCAAATAATGCCTCTTGATAATATATACAAACTATGCAAATACAAACAAGCTTGTTGTGAAAAATGAGTTGGAATTTCACAAGAAAAAGGTCACAATTTCACAAGAAAAACTTAGAATGTTGGCAGTGTTATAATAAAAGTTGTCATTTTACTAAACGCAAGTCAAACTGTTACAAGAAAAACGGAACACTTGTGCAATATTATGATAAAAGTTGGAATTTTACTTAAAAACAGTCGTAATTGTACAAGAAAAGCTTAAAATGTTGTCAATTTTATGAAAAGAGTCAAAATTTTACTTGACAAAAGTCACAATTTTATAAGAAAACTTTAACATTTTGGCATTATAATAATCGGAATTTTTATTTGGTAAAAAAAAAAGTAAATTTTACTCAATATTACAGAAACAGAAAGAAAATGAGAATCTTTTCCCAATTTCATAAGAAAAAAATTGGCACATTGTGAGAAAAAGACTGCTTTTAGTTGATTTTTTGTTTGTAATTGTTTTTTTATCGTCATTACGTACTTCAAGTTATTACAGTATGTCTCTATATACATAAATATTTATTTTGATTAATTTTGGCCAAAGGGGGCGCATTTCAATTTCTTACACACACTTGTTATTTCATATGTTGGCGAGAGGGGGAGCACTTTTAAAAGCGACACAGTCAATTTGACAAATCCCTGCTTTTTGGGACCACCCTCATTTTGACCAGCAGGGGTGCAAATGAGACATTCTATATTAGATGCAAACCATGAATTTTGGTCCTAACTTGTTCACACCTCCTCATATGGAAGATACTTTTCCTTGTTGTCTCAAGAAGGCTAGAATTACAACACACACACACAAACACACTCTCGTGTATTTCTTACCTTCTTGAGACCTCCAAATAATGCCTCTTAATAATATATACAAACTATGCAAATACAAACAAGCTTGTTGTGAAAAATGAGTTGGAATTTCACAAGAAAAAGGTCACAATTTCACAAGAAAAACTTGGAATGTGGGCAGTGTTATAATAAAAGTTGTCATTTTACTAAACGCAAGTCAAAATATTACAAGAAAAACGGAACACTTGTGCAATATTATGATAAAAGTTGGAATTTTACTTAAAAACAGTCGCAATTGTACAAGAAAAGCTTAAAATGTTGGCAATTTTATGAAAAGAGTCAAAATTTTACTTGACAAAAGTCACAATTTTATAAGAAAACTTTAACATTTTGGCATTATAATAATCGGAATTTTTATTTGGTAAAAAAAAAGTAAATTTTATTCAATATTACAGAAACAGAAAGAAAATGAGAATCTTTTCCCAATTTCATAAGAAAAAAATTGGCACATTGTGAGAAAAAGACTGCTTTTAGTTGATTTTTTGTTTGTAATTGGTTTTTAATCTTCATTACGTACTTCAAGTTATTACAGTATGTCTCTATATACATAAATATTTATTTTGATTAATGTTGGCCAAAGGGGGCGCATTTCAATTTCTTACACACACTTGTTATTTCATATGTTGGCCAGAGGGACTTTTAAAAGCGACACACAGTCAATTTGACAATTCCCTGCTTTTTGGGACCACCCTCATTTTGACCAGCAGGGGTGCAAATGAGACATTCTATATTAGATGCAAACCATGAATTTTGGTCCTAACTTGTTCACACCTCCTCATATGGAAGATACTTTTCCTTGTTGTCTCAAAAAGGCTAGAAATACAAGAACACACGCACACACACACACACACACACACACACACACACACACACACACACACACACACACACACACACACACACACACACACACACACACACACACACACTCGTATTTCTTACCTTCTTGAGACCTCCAAATAATGCCTCTTAATAATATATACAAACTATGCAAATACAAACAAGCTTCTTGTGAAAAATGAGTTGGAATTTCACAAGAAAAAGGTCACAATTTCACAAGAAAAACTTGGAATGTTGGCAGTGTTATAATAAAAGTTGTCATTTTACTAAACGCAAGTCAAAATGTTACAAGAAAAACTGAACACTTGTGCAATATTATGATAAAAGTTGGAATTTTACTTAAAAACAGTCGTAATTGTACAAGAAAAGCTTAAAATGTTGGCAATTTTATGAAAAGGGTCAAAATTTTACTTGACAAAAGTCACAATTTTATAAGAAAACTTTAAAATTTTGGCGGAATTATAATAATAATCAGAATTTTTACTTGGGAAAAAAAAATCAATTTTACTCAATATTACAGAAACAGAAAGAAAATGAAAATTTTTTCCCAATTTCATAAGAAAAAAAATGGCTCATTGTGAGAAAAAGACTGCTTTTAGTTGATTTTTTATTCGTAATTCGTTTTTAATCTTCATTATGTACTTCAAGTTATTACAATATGTCTCTATATACATAAATATTTATTTGTATTAATTTTGGCCAAAGGGGGCGCATTTCAATTTCTTACACACACTTGTTATTTCATATGTTGGCCAGAGGGGGGAGCACTTTTAAAAGCGACACACAGTCAATTTGACAAATCCCTGCTTTTTGGGACCACCCTCATTTTGACCAGCAGGGGTGCAAATGAGACATTCTATATTAGATGCAAACCATGAATTTTGGTCCTAACTTGTTCACACCTCCTCATATGGAAGATACTTTTCCTTGTTGTCTCAAGAAGGCTAAAAATACAACACACACATGTATTTCTTACCTTTTTGAGACCTCCAAATAATGCCTCTTAATAATATATACAAACTATGCAAATACAAACAAGCTTGTTGTGAAAAATGAGTTGGAATTTCACAAGAAAAAGGTCACAATTTCACAAGAAAAACTTAGAATGTGGGCAGTGTTATAATAAAAGTTGTCATTTTACTAAACGCAAGACAAACTGTTACAAGAAAAACGGAACACTTGTGCAATATTATGATAAAAGTTGGAATTTTACTTAAAAACAGTCGTAATTGTACAAGAAAAGCTTAAAATGTTGGCAATTTTATGAAAATAGTCAAAATTTTGATTGACAAAAGTCACAATTTTATAAGAAAACTTTAAAATTTTGGCATTATAATAATCGGAATTTTTACTTGGTAAAAAAAAAAGTAAATTTTACTCAATAATACAGAAACAGAAAGAAAATGAGAAATTTTTCCCAATTTCATAAAAAAAAAATTGCACATTGTGAGAAAAAGACTGCTTTTAGTTGATTTTTTGTTTCTAATTGGTTTTTAATCTTCATTATGTACTTCAAGTTATTACAGTATGTCTCTATATACATAAATATTTATTTTGATTAATTTTGGCCAAAAGGGGGCGCATTTCAATTTCTTACACACACTTGTTATTTCATATGTTGGCGAGAGGGGGAGCACTTTTAAAAGCCCATCCATCCATCCATTTACTACTGCTTATTCCCTTTTGGGGTCGCTGGCGCCTATCTCAGCTACAGTCGGGCGGAAGGCGGGGTATACCCTGGACAAGTCGCCACCTGATCGCAGGGCCCACTTTTAAAAGCGACACAGTCAATTTGACAAATCCCTGCTTTTTGGGACCACCCTCATTTTGACATGAGACATTGCCAATTAGATGCAATGTTATCGGGACCGTGATTTCGGTCTTAACTTGGTCACACCTCCTCATATGGACGATACACACACACACACACACATGCGTTATGGTTATTATTGTGTGTGTGTGTGTGAGTGGACTTACCTTGTGTGTATGCCGCGTCATCCGAGCCCATGCTGAGTCTTCGAGGCTCACTCGGTCTCTCCTTGTGTGGCAACAGTGGGTCTGAGAGATGGAGGGGGTCTGGCTCAGCAAAGTGATGGTCTGAGGGTAAGCTGAGCAGGTTGTTGGGCTCGAACGTAGGCGAGACCACCCCAGGGGACACTGCCGGGGGTTTGTTGGGGGACACAGTGATTTTGAAAGTGTATTTGGTGTTGGGTTGAGTCACCACCACGCGTGGGGAACAAGCCGTGCCCCCCCCTACTACGGAGGCCCGGGACTTGGGTGGATGGTGGTGGATGTAGGCGGGCCCCATGCTCACCTGGCCCCCAATGTTCCTGGCGCCTGGCCCCCCCTGCAATGGAGGGTTAGCTGAGATGTAGACGGTAGGAGGGTTCCTCCCCCCACTGTCGTCACCAGAGGGATTGGCGGAAATGTAAAACTTGGGTTGCGAGCGGGCTCCGGCTGAGGCCTCCTCGGAAGGCGCGGTGGCGGCAGCAGGCGGGCTGGCAGAAATGTAAACAGTGGGTTGGCTACGGCTCAGACCCGAGCCTCCGATGGAGAGCGGAGTGCTGGGGGCCGTGGACACTCCGGTCGTGGACGAGGAGGAAGGACAGGAGGACGAGGTGGAGGAGGAGCGCGAGCCGCCGCCGGTTCGCAGCACGGCGGTGGTCGTGTTGGAGTTGCTCCTTTGAGGAGATTCGAGTTTGATCTCGATCTGGTTTTTCCGCGGGCCGGTGGAGATGTTTTGGATGTTGTACTGGCTGACGGCCGAGAGCGAAGTGGGCATGACGGAGGACGAGGAAGAAGACGCACATGAGGAGGAGACGCCGGAAGGAAAGACGGAGGGCGCCTGGGAGTTAGTGGGAGAGCTGATGGGCATGTAGACGTGAGAGGTCTGGTGGCCCTGGGTGTGGTGCTGTGAGGTATGCGAGGCCTGCTGAGGGCCGGACCATGAGCCGGACAACGACGAGGGATGCGAGATCTGATAGATCTGCTGTTGAGGCTGAGAAGTAGGACTGTACTGGGCCCGGTTCCCCTGCTGCTGTCGTATCGTACCACACTGGCTCACATAGGGCCGGATGTAGATGGAGTTACCCTGTGGACTGCTCAGACCCGACTGTGGCCCGCCGTGTATGTGTAGGGAAGTAGGAGTGTTGCGGCCTGTCTGAACGTGCGCCGCTAGTGTCACTGTGATGGGGTTGAAGCCCGCGGTCTGTTGGGGACCCACACTCATTCCTTTGACCCCCAGAGGGTAGAGTCCCAGGTGCTGCGGGGGCTTGGGTTTGCGCGAGGGCTCCATTGCGGTAAAAACATTGAGACTGTTGGGCCCTTCCGCCGGAGCAGACTGGGGCTCCTGCTGAAAATAGTCAGTGTTGGGGGCCTGGCCGGTCTGCAGAGGCCCGTCGCTCAGGCTGTGGGCCAGAGTCCGGCCGCCGTTCATTCTCAGGCCGTCCCGCAGCGGGGCCACATGCACATTGTGAGACTGCAGGCCCAGGTTCAGCTGGGTCATGTGATTGCCAAGCCTGGTCAAGCTGGGGTCTTCAGAAAAACTGAGGTTTGCTTCTTCACTGTACAGGTAGCCCGGACTGACCTGGGACAAGTATTCACAGCAGGCGTCTAAGTTGTTGTTATTCTAAGAGAGGGGCAGAAAACAATACCTTTGAGTTGGTCATTTGGTTATGATTAAAATCAATCAATCAATCAATGTTTACTTATATAGCCCTAAATCACTAGTGTCTCAAAGGGCTGCACAGACCACCACGACATCCTCGGTAGGCCCACATAAGGGCAAGGAAAACTCACACCCAGTGGGACATTGGTGACAATAATGACCCAGTGGGACGTCGGTGACAATGATGACTATGAGAACCTTAGAGAGGAGGAAAGCAATGGATGTCGAGCGGGTCTAACATGATACTGTGAAAGTTCAATCCACAATGGATACAACACAGTCGCGAGAGTCCAGTCCAAAGAGGATCCAAGACACAGCAGCGAGAGTCCCGTTCACAGCGGAGCCAGCAGGAAACCATCCCAAGCGGAGGCGGACCAGCAGCGCAGAGATGTCCCCAGCCGATACACAGGCGAGCAGTACATGGCCACCGGATCGGACCGGACCCCCTCCACACGGGAGAGTGGGACATAGAAGAAAAAGAAAAGAAACGGCAGATCAACTGGTCTAAAAAGGGAGTCTATTTAAAGGCTAGAGTATACAAATGAGTTTTAAGGTGAGACTTAAATGCTTCTACTGAGGTGGCATCGCGAACTGTTACCGGGAGGGCATTCCAGAGTACCGGAGCCCGAACGGAAAATGCTCTATAGCCCGCAGACTTTTTTTGGGCTTTGGGAATCACTTATAAGCCGGAGTCCTTTGAACGCAGATTTCTTGCCGGGACATATGGTACAATACAATCGGCAAGATAAGATGGAGCTAGACCGTGTAGTATTTTATACGTAAGTAGTAAAACCTTAAAGTCACATCTTAAGTGCACAGGAAGCCAGTACAGGTGTAATGTGATCAAACTTTCTTGTTCTTGTCAAAAGTCTAGCAGCCGCATTTTGTACCAACTGTAATCTTTTAATGCTAGACATGGGGAGACCCGAAAATAATACGTTACAGTAGTCGAGGCGAGACGTAACAAACGCATGGATAATGAAAAAAGGTAAATAACACACCTAATGAGACATGGATGTAAAACTTTTTACACATTCCAAAATGGAATACATTCACGTTTCCCCTCAAAACCCTTCTGGGCAACTTGTGGACTCCGAATGTTCGTCTTAGTTATCGTCAGGGACCTTATTTTCCGTGACTGAACGATTGAATGATTGATTGATTGATACTTTTATTAGTAGATTGCACAGTTCAGTACATATTCCGTACAATTGACCACTAAATGGTAACACCCCAATAAGTTTTTCAACTTCTTTAAGTCGGGGTCCACGTTGATCAATTCACAACAAATGCACTTTGATGAAAACAATGAGCAATTTGAGACTTCTCATCGACAAAAACAAGACAAAAAATGTTGAGAAGAGACAAAATCCAGCTCCAACCAGAATGCAAAATGTCATAATTATTCACAGTCTTTGCTGAATACTTAGAAATTCCAGCCTCAAGTCTTTTCGAATAGGATGCCACAAACTTGGCACACCTGTCTTCGCTCACTTTCAACCACTCCTCTTTGCAGCACCTCTCGAGCTCCACTTGGCTTTCCTGCTCAACAACTAAACGTCTAGTTTCTGCTATGAAAACGGACCAACACTCACAATATTTATTACCAAGAATTGTATTTGCGCGAGCAGCTCTTCTAGTTGTATTTAGGCATAGCAACCACAAAAGTACAAACTAATGTGATCTCTTGTCTTGGTTGGCGGGACTTCCGGGAGGGATAGGGAAGTGACGTCGACTACAGGAAGTGAGAGTTCGAGTTGTTCCGGGAAAAGCGTTAGAGACATGGGAGCTGTTGTGCAATAAAGACAAGACAAACGAAGAAGTTTTATGAGCATTTAAGTCTCATCTTAAAACTCATCTGTATACTCTAGCCTTTAAATAGACCTCCTTTTTAGACCAGTTGATCTGCCGCTTCTTTTCTTTCTCCTATGTCCCCCCCTCCCTTGTGGAGGGGGTCCGGTCCGATGACCATGGATGAAGTACTGGCTGTCCAGAGTCGAGACCCAGGATGGACCGCTCGTCGGGACCCAGGATGGACCGCTCGCCTGTATCGGTTGGGGACATCTCTACGCTGCTGATCCGCTTGAGATGGTTTCCTGTGGACGGGACTCTCACTGCTGTCTTGGAGCCACTATGGATTGAACTTTCACAGTATCATGTTAGACCCGCTCGACATCCATTGCTTTCGGTCCCCTAGAGGGGGGGGGTTGCCCACATCTGAGGTCCTCTCCAAGGTTTCTCATAGTCAGCATTGTCGCTGGCGTCCCACTGAATGTGAATTCTCCCTGCCCACTGGGTGTGAGTTTTCCTTGCCCTTTTGTGGGTTCTTCCGAGGATGTTGTAGTCGTAATGATTTGTGCAGTCCTTTGAGACATTTGTGATTTGGGGCTATATAAATAAACATTGATTGATTGATTGATTGATGAGCCTACATTCCTGGGATTATTACAAGATATATTTCCGAATTGGTTCAACCGCCACCCGTCCGAATCTATTTATCCACGGACTAGTGGGTCTGCCTAAGGCCACTGGTCAGAAAATGTATTTTTGAAACAAAGTGACCTTGGACTACGTTAAGGTAACGTGTGGAGTTCCCCAGGGTTCGGTCCTTGGCCCTGCACTCTTCAGCATCTACATGCTGCCGCTAGGTGACATCATACGCAAATACGGTGTTAGCTTTCACTGCTATGCTGATGACACCCAACTCTACATGCCCCTAAAGCTGACCAACATGCCGGACTGTAGTCAGCTGGAGGCGTGTCTTAATGAAATTAAACAATGGATGTCCGCTAACTTTTTTGCAACTCAACGCCAAAAAAACGGAAATGCTGATTATCGGTCCTGCTAGACACCGACCTTTATTTAATAATACAACTCTAACATTTGACAACCAAACAATTAAACAAGGCGACACGGTAAAGAATCTGGGTATTATCTTCGACCCAACTCTCTCCTTTGAGTCACACATTAAAAGCGTTACTAAAACGGCCTTCTTTCATCTCCGTAATATCGCAAAAATTCGCTCCATTCTGTCCACTAAAGACACCGAGATCATTATCCATGCGTTTGTTACGTCTCGCCTCGACTACTGTAACGTATTATTTTCTCCCCATATCTAGCATTAAAAGATTACAGTTGGTACAAAATGCGGCTGCTAGACTTTTGACATGAACAAGAAAGTTTGATCACATTACGCCTGTACTGTATATACCTTTATATACATATATACATACATATATACCTATACTGTATACACCTTTATATACATATATACATACATATATACCTGTACTGGCTCACCTGCACTGGCTTCCTGTGCACTTAAGATGTGACTTTAAGGTTTTACTACGTACGTATAAAATACTACACGGTCTAGCTCCATCCTATCTTGCCGATTGTATTGTACCATATGTCCCGGCAAGAAATCTGCGTTCAAAGGACTCCGGCTTATTAGTGATTCCCAAAGCCCAAAAAAAGTCTGCGGGCTATAGAGCGTTTTCATTTCGGGCTCCAGTACTCTGGAATGCCCTCCCGGTAACAGTTCGAGATGCCACCTCAGTAGAAGCATTTAAGTCTCACCTTAAAACTCATTTGTATACTCTAGCCTTTAAATAGACTCCCTTTTTAGACCAGTTGATCTGCCGTTTCTTTTCTTTTTCTCCTATGTCCCACTCTCCCTTGTGGATCCGGTGGCCATGTACTGCTCGCCCGTGTATCGGCTGGGGACATCTCTGCGCTGCTGATCCGCCTCCGCTTGGGATGGTTTCCTGCTGGCTCCGCTGTGAACGGGAATCTCGCTGCTGTGTTGGATCCGCTTTGGACTGGACTCTCGCGACTGTGTTGGATCCATTATGGATTGAACTTTCACAGTATCATGTTAGACCCGCTCGACATCCATTGCTTTCGTCCTCTCCAAGGTTCTCATAGTCTTCATTGTCACCGACGTCCCACTGGGTGTGAGTTTTCCTTGCCCTTATGTGGGCCTACCGAGGATGTGGTAGTGGTTTGTGCAGCCCTTTGAGACACTAGTGATTTAGGGCTGTATAAGTAAACGTTGATTGATTGATTGAATGAAAAATGGGGCCAGCTTTCCAGCCACCAAAGCTTTTTTGATTGATTGATTGAGACTTTTATTAGTAGATTACACAGTACGGTGACACCCCGTACTGTGTAATCCCCCATAAGTTTTTCCACTTGTTTAAGTCGGGGTCCACGTTAATCAATTCACGGTGAAACTAAAAACTAAAACTAAAGCTGAGAACGTGGTGGCCTATCTTCAAAAAAGATGGCAGTAACCAGCTTTAACTGGACATTCTAACCAAAGCCAATAAATGAGCCACACTGATCTCATTTGTTGTGTCCTGCACTGCAAAAAGTCAGTGTTCAAAAACAAGAAAAGAAAAATACAAAAATGAGGGGTATTTTACTTGAACTAAGCAAAATTATCTGCCAATAGAACAAGAAAATTTGGCTTGTCAAGACTTTCCAAAACAAGTAAAATTGGCTAACTTCAATGAACCCAAAAATACCTTAAAATAAGTATATTCTCACTAATAACAAGTACTACTATACGAGTACGTATTTTCTATTGTTTCATTGAAAATAAAACGACAAAGTCTATTTGGCTGTCATCTGTTTTAATATGAGAAACAATTGTGTCAAAGTCACGATTTTGTTTTACATTCTTGAAATAAGAAAGTCTTACTTTAAAAAGTAGTTTTATACTTGTGAGTGTTGATGACACAGCTTTGCAACACTTGATAGTCTAGTTTCAAGCATGTTTTACTCAATATAGGTCATCAAATCTCAGCTACAAGCTGTAATATCTTACTGAGATCATTTAGGACCGAAACACTTAAAACAAGTAAAACACTCTAACATAAAATCTTATGTATGGCCGCGCAAGTCCCAGGATGCCCAAAATGTCCATAACACACCCAGCCGAGTCCCATGGGGCGGGGGGGGATGAAAGTTGGAAAAGTCAGCAAAAGTCCCAAAAATGTTCAAAATACCTACACAGGTTCGAGTCCCACAAGTCCCGCCGCCGGCCGGGATGCCCAGGATGTCCAAAACGCGCCCTGCAAAGTCCCACGGGAAGGTTGGGAGAAGAGTCGGGGAAATGTTCAAAAGTCTCACCCGGGTCCGAGTGTGCACTCAAACTCAAACTCGAACCCGGTTGGGACTCGAACCTGGGTAGGTATTTTGAAAATTTTGGGGGACTTTTGCCGATTTTTCTCATTTTTCCCCCCTACTTCCCGTGGGACTTTGCTGGGTGCGTTTTGGACATTTTTTGTATCCCGGGATTTGTGTGGGACTCGTGGGACTGGAACCCCGGGGAGGTATTTTGGACACAATTGGGACTTTTGAACATTTTGGCCACCTTTTCCCCCTCTTTTTCCCCGCTTTTCTGTGCACCATTGCTGGGTGTGTTTTGGACACTTGGACAAAAACAGTTTCAAGCATATTTTACTCAAAATAGGTCATAAAATGTCGGAAACAAGCAGTAGTATCTTACTGAGATCATTTAGGAGCAAAACCCTTAAAACAAGTAAAAGACTCTAACATAAAATCTTATGTATGGCCGCGCAAGTCCCGGGATGCCCAAAATGTCCATAACACACCCAGCCGAGTCCCATGGGGCGGGGGGGGATGAAAGTTGGAGAAGTCAGCAAAAGTCCCAAAAATGTTCAAAATACCTGCACAGGTTCGAGTCCCACAAGTTCCGCCGCCGGCCGGGATGCCCAGAATGTCCAAAACGCGCCCTGCAGAGTCCCACGGGAAGGTGGGGGGAAAAGTCGGGGAAATGTTCAAAAGTCCCACCCGGGTCCGAGTGTGCACTCAAACTCAAACTCGAACCCGGTTGGGACTCGAACCTGGGTAGGTATTTTGAAAATTTTGGGGGACTTTTGCCGATTTTTCTCATTTTTCCCCCCTACTTCCCGTGGGACTTTGCTGGGTGCGTTTTGGACATTTTTTGTATCCCGGGATTTGTGTGGGACTCGTGGGACTGGAACCCCGGGGAGGTATTTTGGACACAATTGGGACTTTTGAACATTTTGGCCGCCTTTTCCCCCTCTTTTCTGTGCACCATTGCTGGGTGTGTTTTGGACACTTGGACAAAAATAGTTTCAAGCATATTTTACTCAAAATAGGTCATAAAATGTCGGAAACAAGCAGTAGTATCTTGCTGAGATCATTTAGGAGCAAAACCCTTAAAACAAGTAAAAAACTCTAACATAAAATCTTATGTATGGCCGCGCAAGTCCCGGGATGCCCAAAATGTCCATAACACACCCAGCCAAGTCCCATGGGGCGAGGGGGATGAAAGTTGGAAAAGTCAGCAAAAGTCCCAAAAATGTTCAAAATACCTACACAGGTTCGAGTCCTACAAGTTCCGCCGCCGGCCGGGATGCCCGGAATGTCCAAAACGCGCCCTGCAAAGTCCCACGGGAAGGTGGGGGGAAAAGTCGGGGAAATGTTCAAAAGTCCCACCCGGGTCCGAGTGTGCACTCAAACTCAAACTCGAACCCGGTTGGGACTCGAACCTGGGTAGGTATTTTGAAAATTTTGGGGGACTTTTGCCGATTTTTCTCATTTTTCCCCCCTACTTCCCGTGGGACTTTGCTGGGTGCGTTTTGGACATTTTTTGTATCCCGGGATTTGTGTGGGACTCGTGGGACTGGAACCCCGGGGAGGTGTTTTGGACACAATTGGGACTTTTGAACATTTTGGCCGCCTTTTCCCCCTCTTTTCTGTGCACCATTGCTGGGTGTGTTTTGGACACTTGGACAAAAATAGTTTCAAGCATATTTTACTCAAAATAGGTCATAAAATGTCGGAAACAAGCAGTAGTATCTTGCTGAGATCATTTAGGAGCAAAACCCTTAAAACAAGTAAAAGACTCTAACATAAAATCTTATGTATGGCCGCGCAAGTCCCGGGATGCCCAAAATGTCCATAACACACCCAGCCGAGTCCCATGGGGCGGGGGGGATGAAAGTTGGAAAAGTCAGCAAAAGTCCCAAAAATGTTCAAAATACCTACACAGGTTCGAGTCCCACAAGTTCCGCCGCCGGCCGGGATGCCCAGAATGTCCAAAACGCGCCCTGCAGAGTCCCACGGGAAGGTGGGGGGAAAAGTCGGGGAAATGTTCAAAAGTCCCACCCGGGTTCGAGTGTGCACTCAAACTCAAACTCGAACCCGGTTGGGACTCGAACCTGGGTAGGTATTTTGAAAATTTTGGGGGACTTTTCTCATTTTTCCCCCCTACTTCCCGTGGGACTTTGCTGGGTGCGTTTTGGACATTTTTTGTATCCCGGGATTTGTGTGGGACTCGTGGGACTGGAACCCCGGGGAGGTATTTTGGACACAATTGGGACTTTTGAACATTTTGGCCGCCTTTTCCCCCTCTTTTCCCCCTCTTTTCTGCGCACCATTGCTGGGTGTGTTTTGGACACTTGGACAAAAATAGTTTCAAGCATATTTTACTCAAAATAGGTCATAAAATGTCGGAAACAAGCAGTAGTATCTTACTGAGATCATTTAGGAGCAAAACCCTTAAAACAAGTAAAAGACTCCAACATAAAATCTTATGTATGGCCGCGCAAGTCCCGGGATGCCCAAAATGTCCATAACACACCCAGCCGAGTCCCATGGGGCGGGGAGGGGATGAAAGTTGGAAAAGTCAGCAAAAGTCCCAAAAATGTTCAAAATACCTACACAGGTTCGAGTCCCACAAGTTCCGCCGCCGGCCGGGATGCCCAGAATGTCCAAAACGCGCCCTGCAAAGTCCCACGGGAAGGTGGGGGGAAAAGTCGGGGAAATGTTCAAAAGTCCCACCCGGGTCCGAGTGTGCACTCAAACTCAAACTCGAACCCGGTTGGGACTCGAACCTGGGTAGGTATTTAGAAAATTTTGGGGGACTTTTGCCGATTTTTCTCATTTTTCCCCCCTACTTCCCGTGGGACTTTGCTGGGTGCGTTTTGGACATTTTTTGTATCCCGGGATTTGTGTGGGACTCGTGGGACTGGAACCCCGGGGAGGTATTTTGGACACAATTGGGACTTTTGAACATTTTGGCCGCCTTTTCCCCCTCTTTTTCCCCGCTTTTCTGTGAACCATTGCTGGGTGTGTTTTGGACACTTGGACAAAAATTTTTTCAAGCATATTTTACTCAAAATAGGTCATAAAATGTCGGAAACAAGCAGTAATATCTTACTGAGATCATTTAGGAGCAAAACCCTTAAAACAAGTAAAAGACTCTAACATAAAATCTTATGTATGGCCGCGCAAGTCCCGGGATGCCCAAAATGTCCATAACACACCCAGCCGAGTCCCATGGGGCGGGGGGGATGAAAGTTGGAAAAGTCAGCAAAAGTCCCAAAAATGTTCAAAATACCTACACAGGTTCGAGTCCCACAAGTTCCGCCGCCGGCCGGGATGCCCGGAATGTCCAAAACGCGCCCTGCAAAGTCCCACGGGAAGGTGGGGAGAAAAGTCGGGGATTTCTTCAAAAGTCCCACCCGGGTCCGAGTGTGCACTCAAACTCAAACTCGAACCTGGTTGGGACTCGAACCTGGGTAGGTATTTTGAAAATTTCGGGGGACTTTAGCCGATTTTTCTCATTTTTCCCCCCTACTTCCCGTGGGACTTTGCTGGGTGCGTTTTGGACATTTTTTGTATCCCGGGATTTGTGTGGGACTCGTGGGACTGGAACCCCGGGGAGGTATTTTGGACACAATTGGGACTTTTGAACATTTTGGCCGCCTTTTCCCCCTCTTTTCTGTGCACCATTGCTGGGTGTGTTTTGGACACTTGGACAAAAATAGTTTCAAGCATATTTTACTCAAAATAGGTCATAAAATGTCGGAAACAAGCAGTAGTATCTTGCTGAGATCATTTAGGAGCAAAACCCTTAAAACAAGTAAAAAACTCTAACATAAAATCTTATGTATGGCCGCGCAAGTCCCGGGATGCCCAAAATGTCCATAACACACCCAGCCAAGTCCCATGGGGCGAGGGGGATGAAAGTTGGAAAAGTCAGCAAAAGTCCCAAAAATGTTCAAAATACCTACACAGGTTCGAGTCCTACAAGTTCCGCCGCCGGCCGGGATGCCCAGAATGTCCAAAACGCGCCCTGCAAAGTCCCACGGGAAGGTGGGGGGAAAAGTCGGGGAAATGTTCAAAAGTCCCACCCGGGTCCGAGTGTGCACTCAAACTCAAACTCGAACCCGGTTGGGACTCGAACCTGGGTAGGTATTTTGAAAATTTTGGGGGACTTTTGCCGATTTTTCTCATTTTTCCCCCCTACTTCCCGTGGGACTTTGCTGGGTGCGTTTTGGACATTTTTTGTATCCCGGGATTTGTGTGGGACTCGTGGGACTGGAACCCCGGGGAGGTGTTTTGGACACAATTGGGACTTTTGAACATTTTGGCCGCCTTTTCCCCCTCTTTTCTGTGCACCATTGCTGGGTGTGTTTTGGACACTTGGACAAAAATAGTTTCAAGCATATTTTACTCAAAATAGGTCATAAAATGTCGGAAACAAGCAGTAGTATCTTGCTGAGATCATTTAGGAGCAAAACCCTTAAAACAAGTAAAAGACTCTAACATAAAATCTTATGTATGGCCGCGCAAGTCCCGGGATGCCCAAAATGTCCATAACACACCCAGCCGAGTCCCATGGGGCGGGGGGGATGAAAGTTGGAAAAGTCAGCAAAAGTCCCAAAAATGTTCAAAATACCTACACAGGTTCGAGTCCCACAAGTTCCGCCGCCGGCCGGGATGCCCAGAATGTCCAAAACGCGCCCTGCAGAGTCCCACGGGAAGGTGGGGGGAAAAGTCGGGGAAATGTTCAAAAGTCCCACCCGGGTTCGAGTGTGCACTCAAACTCAAACTCGAACCCGGTTGGGACTCGAACCTGGGTAGGTATTTTGAAAATTTTGGGGGACTTTTCTCATTTTTCCCCCCTACTTCCCGTGGGACTTTGCTGGGTGCGTTTTGGACATTTTTTGTATCCCGGGATTTGTGTGGGACTCGTGGGACTGGAACCCCGGGGAGGTATTTTGGACACAATTGGGACTTTTGAACATTTTGGCCACCTTTTCCCCCTCTTTTTCCCCGCTTTTCTGTGCACCATTGCTGGGTGTGTTTTGGACACTTGGACAAAAATAGTTTCAAGCATATTTTACTCAAAATAGGTCATAAAATGTCGGAAACAAGCAGTAGTATCTTACTGAGATCATTTAGGAGCAAAACCCTTAAAACAAGTAAAAACACTCTAACATAAAATCTTATGTATGGCCGCGCAAGTCCCGGGATGCCCAAAATGTCCATAACACACCCAGCTGAGTCCCATGGGGCGGGGGGGATGAAAGTTGGAAAAGTCAGCAAAAGTCCCAAAAATGTTCAAAATACCTACACAGGTTCGAGTCCCACAAGTCCCGCCGCCAGCCGGGATGCCCAGAATGTCCAAAACGCGCCCTGCAAAGTCCCACGGGAAGGTTGGGAGAAGAGTCGGGGAAATATTCAAAAGTCCCACCCGGGTCCGAGTGTGCACTCAAACTCAAACTCGAACCCGGTTGGGACTCGAACCTGGGTAGGTATTTTGAAAATTTTGGGGGACTTTTGCCGATTTTTCTCATTTTTCCCCCCTACTTCCCGTGGGACTTTGCTGGGTGCGTTTTGGACATTTTTTGTATCCCGGGATTTGTGTGGGACTCGTGGGACTGGAACCCCGGGGAGGTATTTTGGACACAATTGGGACTTTTGAACATTTTGGCCGTTTTTTTCCCCCTCTTTTCCCCCTCTTTTCTGCGCACCATTGCTGGGTGTGTTTTGGACACTTGGACAAAAATAGTTTCAAGCATATTTTACTCAAAATAGGTCATAAAATGTCGGAAACAAGCAGTAGTATCTTACTGAGATCATTTAGGAGCAAAACCCTTAAAACAAGTAAAAGACTCCAACATAAAATCTTATGTATGGCCGCGCAAGTCCCGGGATGCCCAAAATGTCCATAACACACCCAGCCGAGTCCCATGGGGCGGGGAGGGGATGAAAGTTGGAAAAGTCAGCAAAAGTCCCAAAAATGTTCAAAATACCTACACAGGTTCGAGTCCCACAAGTTCCGCCGCCGGCCGGGATGCCCAGAATGTCCAAAACGCGCCCTGCAAAGTCCCACGGGAAGGTGGGGGGAAAAGTCGGGGAAATGTTCAAAAGTCCCACCCGGGTCCGAGTGTGCACTCAAACTCAAACTCGAACCCGGTTGGGACTCGAACCTGGGTAGGTATTTAGAAAATTTTGGGGGACTTTTGCCGATTTTTCTCATTTTTCCCCCCTACTTCCCGTGGGACTTTGCTGGGTGCGTTTTGGACATTTTTTGTATCCCGGGATTTGTGTGGGACTCGTGGGACTGGAACCCCGGGGAGGTATTTTGGACACAATTGGGACTTTTGAACATTTTGGCCGCCTTTTCCCCCTCTTTTTCCCCGCTTTTCTGTGAACCATTGCTGGGTGTGTTTTGGACACTTGGACAAAAATTTTTTCAAGCATATTTTACTCAAAATAGGTCATAAAATGTCGGAAACAAGCAGTAATATCTTACTGAGATCATTTAGGAGCAAAACCCTTAAAACAAGTAAAAGACTCTAACATAAAATCTTATGTATGGCCGCGCAAGTCCCGGGATGCCCAAAATGTCCATAACACACCCAGCCGAGTCCCATGGGGCGGGGGGGATGAAAGTTGGAAAAGTCAGCAAAAGTCCCAAAAATGTTCAAAATACCTACACAGGTTCGAGTCCCACAAGTTCCGCCGCCGGCCGGGATGCCCGGAATGTCCAAAACGCGCCCTGCAAAGTCCCACGGGAAGGTGGGGAGAAAAGTCGGGGATTTCTTCAAAAGTCCCACCCGGGTCCGAGTGTGCACTCAAACTCAAACTCGAACCTGGTTGGGACTCGAACCTGGGTAGGTATTTTGAAAATTTCGGGGGACTTTAGCCAATTTTTCTCATTTTTCCCCCCTACTTCCCGTGGGACTTTGCTGGGTGCGTTTTGGACATTTTTTGTATCCCGGGATTTGTGTGGGACTCGTGGGACTGGAACCCCGGGGAGGTATTTTGGACACAATTGGGACTTTTGAACATTTTGGCCGCCTTTTCCCCCTCTTTTTCCCCGCTTTTCTGTGCACCATTGCTGGGTGTGTTTTGGACACTTGGACAAAAATGTTTTCAAGCATATTTTACTCAAAATAGGTCATAAAATGTCGGAAACAAGCAGTAATATCTTACTGAGATCATTTAGGAGCAAAACCCTTAAAACAAGTAAAAGACTCTAACATAAAATCTTATGTATGGCCGCGCAAGTCCCGGGATGCCCAAAATGTCCATAACACACCCAGCCGAGTCCCATGGGGCGGGGGGGATGAAAGTTGGAAAAGTCAGCAAAAGTCCCAAAAATGTTCAAAATACCTACACAGGTTCGAGTCCCACAAGTTCCGCCGCCGGCCGGGATGCCCAGAATGTCCAAAACGCGCCCTGCAAAGTCCCACGGGAAGGTGGGGGGAAAAGTCGGGGAAATGTTCAAAAGTCCCACCCGGGTCCGAGTGTGCACTCAAACTCGGACTCGAACCCGGTTGGGACTCGAACCTGGGTAGGTATTTTGAAAATTTTGGGGGACTTTTGCCGATTTTTCTTATTTTTCCGCCCTACTTCCCGTGGGACTTTGCTGGGTGCGCTTTGGACATTTTTTGTATCCCGGGATTTGTGTGGGACTCGTGGGACTGGAACCCCGGGGAGGTATTTTGGACACAATTGGGACTTTTGAACATTTTGACTGCCTTTTCCCCCTTTTTTTCCCCGCTTTTCTGTGCACCATTGCTGGGTGTGTTTTGGACACTTGGACAAAAACAGTTTCAAGCATATTTTACTCAAAATAGGTCATAAAATGTCGGAAACAAGCAGTAGTATCTTACTGAGATCATTTAGGAGCAAAACCCTTAAAACAAGTAAAAGACTCTAACATAAAATCTTATGTATGGCCGCGCAAGTCCCGGGATGCCCAAAATGTCCATAACACACCCAGCCGAGTCCCATGGGGAGGGGGGGGGGAGTCAGCAAAAGTCCCAAAAATTTTCAAAATACCTACACAGGTTCGAGTCCCACAAGTTCCGTCGCCGGCCGGGATGCTCAATATGTCCAAAACGCGCCCTGCAAAGTCCCACGGGAAGGTGTGGAGAAAAGTCGGGGAAATGTTCAAAAGTCCCATCCGGGTCCGAGTGTGCACCCAAACTCAAACTCGAACCCGGTTGGGACTCGAACCTGGGTAGGTATTTTGAAAATTTTGGGGGACTTTTGCCGACTTTTCTAATTTTTTCCCCCCTACTTCCCGTGGGACTTTGCTGGGTGTGTTTTGGACATTTTTTGTATCCCAGGATTTGTGTGGGACTCGTGGGACTGGAACCCCGGGGAGGTATTTTGGACACAATTGGGACTTTTGAACATTTTGGCCGCCTTTTCCCCCTCTTTTCCCCCTCTTTTCTGTGCACCATTGCTGGGTGTGTTTTGGACACTTGGACAAAAATAGTTTCAAGCCTATTTTACTCAAAATAGGTCATAAAATGTCGGAAACAAGCAGTAGTATCTTACTGAGATCATTTAGGAGCAAAACTCTTAAAACAAGTAAAAGACTCTAACATAAAATCTTATGTATGGCCGCGCAAGTCCCGGGATGCCCAAAATGTCCATAACACACCCAGCCGAGTCCCATGGGGCGGGGGGGGATGAAAGTTGGAGAAGTCAGCAAAAGTCCCAAAAATGTTCAAAATACCTACACAGGTTCGAGTCCCACAAGTTCCGCCGCCGGCCGGGATGCCCAGAATGTCCAAAACGCGCCCTGCAAAGTCCCACGGGAAGGTGGGGGGAAAAGTCGGGGAAATGTTCAAAAGTCCCACCCGGGTCCGAGTGTGCACTCAAACTCAAACTCGAACCCGGTTGGGACTCGAACCTGGGTAGGTATTTTGAAAATTTTGGGGGACTTTTGCCGATTTTTCTCATTTTTCCCCCCTACTTCCCGTGGGACTTTGCTGGGTGCGTTTTGGACATTTTTATTTGTGTGGGACTCGTGGGACTGGAACCCCGGGGAGGTATTTTGGACACAATTGGGACTTTTGAACATTTTGGCCGCCTTTTCCCCCTCTTTTCCCCCTCTTTTCTGTGCACCATTGCTGGGTGTGTTTTGGACACTTGGACAAAAATAGTTTCAAGCCTATTTTACTCAAAATAGGTCATAAAATGTCGGAAACAAGCAGTAATATCTTACTGAGATCATTTAGGAGCAAAACCCTTAAAACAAGTAAAAGACTCTAACATAAAATCTTATGTATGGCCGCGCAAGTCCCGGGATGCCCAAAATGTCCATAACACACCCAGCCGAGTCCCATGGGGCTGGGGGGATGAAAGTTGGAAAAGTCAGCAAAAGTCCCAAAAATGTTCAAAATACCTACACAGGTTCGAGTCCCACAAGTTCCGCCGCCGGCCGGGATGCCCAGAATGTCTAAAACGCGCCCTGCAAAGTCCCACGGGAAGGTGGGGAGAAAAGTCGGGGAAATCTTCAAAAGTCCCACCCGGGTCCGAGTGTGCACTCAAACTCAAACTCGAACCCGGTTGGGACTCGAACCTGGGTAGGTATTTTGAAAATTTTGGGGGACTTTTGCCGATTTTTCTCATTTTTCCGCCCTACTTCCCGTGGGACTTTGCTGGGTGTGTTTTGGACATTTTTTGTATCCCAGGATTTGTGTGGGACTCGTGGGACTGGAACCCCGGGGAGGTATTTTAGACACAATTGGGACTTTTGAACATTTTGGCCGCCTTTTCCCCCTCTTTTCCCCGCTTTTCTGTGCACCATTGCTGGGTGTGTTTTGGACACTTGGACAAAAATTGTTTCAGGCATATTTTACTCAAAATAGGTCATAAAATGTCGGAAACAAGCTGTAGTATCTTACTGAGATCATTTAGGAGCAAAACTCTTAAAACAAGTAAAAGACTCTAACATAAAATCTTATGTATGGCCGCGCAAGTCCCGGGATGCCCAAAATGTCCATAACACACCCAGCCGAGTCCCATGGGGCGGGGGGGATGAAAGTTGGAAAAGTCAGCAAAAGTCCCAAAAATGTTCAAAATACCTACACAGGTTCGAGTCCCACAAGTTCCGCCGCCGGCCGGGATGCCCAGAATGTCCAAAACGCGCCCTGCAGAGTCCCACGGGAAGGTGGGGGGAAAAGTCGGGGAAATGTTCAAAAGTCCCACCCGGGTCCGAGTGTGCACTCAAACTCAAACTCGAACCCGGTTGGGACTCGAACCTGGGAAGGTATTTTGAAAATTTTGGGGGACTTTTGCCGATTTTTCTCATTTTTCCCCCCTACTTCCCGTGGGACTTTGCTGGGTGTGTTTTGGACATTTTTTGTATCCCAGGATTTGTGTGGGACTCGTGGGACTGGAACCCCGGGGAGGTATTTTGGACACAATTGGGACTTTTGAACATTTTGGCCGCCTTTTCCCCCTCTTTTTCCCCTCTTTTCTGTGCACCATTGCTGGGTGTGTTTTGGACACTTGGACAAAAATAGTTTCAAGCATATTTTACTCAAAATAGGTCATAAAATGTCGGAAACAAGCAGTAATATCTTACTGAGATCATTTAGGAGCAAAACCCTTAAAACAAGTAAAAGACCCTAACATAAAATCTTATGTATGGCCGCGCAAGTCCCGGGATGCCCAAAATGTCCATAACACACCCAGCCGAGTCCCATGGGGCGGGGGGGGATGAAAGTTGGAAAAGTCAGCAAAAGTCCCAAAAATGTTCAAAATACCTACACAGGTTCGAGTCCCACAAGTTCCGTCGCCGGCCGGGATGCCCAGAATGTCCAAAACGCGCCCTGCAAAGTCCCACAGGAAGGTGGGGGGAAAAGTCGGGGAAATGTTCAAAAGTCCCACCCGGGTCCGAGTGTGCACTCAAACTCAAACTCGAACCCGGTTGGGACTCGAACCTGGGTAGGTATTTTGAAAATTTTGGGGGACTTTTGCCGATTTTTCTCATTTTTCCCCCCTACTTCCCTTGGGACTTTGCTGGGTGCGTTTTGGACATTTTTTGTATCCCGGGATTTGTGTGGGACTCGTGGGACTGGAACCCCGGGGAGGTATTTTGGACACAATTGGGACTTTTGAACATTTTGGCCGCCTTTTCCCCCTCTTTTCTGTGCACCATTGCTGGGTGTGTTTTGGACACTTGGACAAAAATAGTTTCAAGCCTATTTTACTCAAAATAGGTCATAAAATGTCGGAAACAAGCAGTAGTATCTTACTGAGATCATTTAGGAGCAAAACCCTTAAAACAAGTAAAAGACTCTAACATAAAATCTGCTTAGTGAGAAGAACTATCTTACCAGACAGAAAATAAGCAAATATCACCCTTATTTGAGATATTTCATCTTACTTAGATTTCAGTTTTTGCAGTGTGATCCAATGTTACGAAAAAAATACTCGTGGGACAGGTCTTAAACCTACCTACCTGCAGAACACATTGGGACACAACACCCTCTGGGACTTCAGGGAACTTCTGGCGCAGGTGATGCAAAACCTGAATGTCAATCTTGTGGCTTCCCTGGGCCATTCGTATGTTGCCAGGTCAGGACTGTTGGTTCTACACTGCAGCTTTACTGGTGGCAGCAGACCGCCTTCATCTTCAGCATCTTCAGGAGGGCACACACACACAAAAAAAGGGAAGGGGTATTAGACGTGTACACTGTAGGAGCAACTGTACTGTACTACGGTACGTGGTCAGGGAAAAGTCAGTCCAATGTACAGTCGATCATCAATCAATCAATCAATGTTTACTTATACAGCCCTAAATCACTAGTGTCTCAAAGGGCTGCACAAACCACAACATAAACCACTACGACATCCTCGGTAGGCCCACATAAGGGTAAGGAAAATTCACACCCAGTCGGACGTCGGTGGCAATGATGACTATGAGAACCTTGGAATAATCGGATGTATTAAAGGTTGGCATTAAAGGAGTCATATTATTATGATTATTTTCTAAATGTAAAAGACTTCCTTGTGGTCTACATAACATGTAATGGTGCTTCTTTGCTCAAAATGATGCATGGATGATGTTTTACACAACATCTTCAAGTCTTATTTACGTGCCTCCACTTGGACAGCGTCTTCTCCCCATCTTTGTTGTAGCGGTGTAGCGTGCAAGGACGAGAGTGGAAGAAGTGTCAAAAGATGGCGCTAACTGTTTTAATGACATTCGCACTTTACTTCAATCAATAACGGAGCAGCATCTCCTCATCCGTTGCTCACTAGTGCAACAACAACACCCGAAATGTGTCCCGTGACCGGAACTCTCTAATAACTATAGTTCCTTGGGTGAATAACGTCAACTCACCATACCGGTATGTTTTAGTGCTTTCATGGTAAGTTTACTGACAGATATAAGTAAGAACTTAACACTACTGTATTATAGAAATGGCAACAGTGGAGGATGAAAGTCACATAACAAGAAGATACAGATAAAGAAGCTTATCTACTACGGATCGGCATGGACTACAGAGGCGGACGTTTACACATTTTCAGGACTTATGCAGATCCCAAATACACATGAGCTGGTACCAGAAGGTACTATCTAGCTGATGTTGCCTATATTGAGCCAGCATCTCGGCTAGTCAGTGTTATTCTAGACCAGGGGTCACCAAACTTTTTGAAACTAAGAGCTACTTCTTGGGTACTGATTAATGCAAAAGGGCTACCAGTTTGATACACACTTAAATAAATTGCCAGAAATAGCCAATTTGCTGAATTTACCTTTAATAAATAAATCTATGTAGATATAAAAAATGGGTATTTCGGTCTGTCATTCCGTCGTACATTTTTTTCCTTTAGGGAAGGTTTTTTGTAGAGAATAAATGATGAAAAAAAACAGTTTAAAAGAGGAGAAAACACGAAAAAAATGAAAATTAAATTTTGAAACAGTTTATCTTAAATTTCGACTCTTTAAAATTCAAAATTCAACAGAAAAAATGAAGAGAAAGACTAGCTAATTCGAATCTTTTTGAAAAAATTAAAAAAATAATTTATGGAACATCATTAGTAATTTTTCCTGATTAAGATTAATTTTAGAATTTTGATGACATGTTTTAAATAGGTTGAAATCAAATCTGCACTTTGTTAGAATTTATAACAAATTGGACCACGCTATATTTCTAACAAAGACAAATCATTATTTCTTCTAGATTTTCCAGAACAAAAACAAAAGAAATTCAAAAGACTTTGAAATAAGATTTAAATTTGATTCTACAGATTTTCTAGATTTGCCAGAATACTTTTTTTGAATTTTAATTATAATAAGTTTGAAGAAATATTTCACAAATTTTATTCGTCGAAAAAACAGAAGCTAAAATGAAGAATTAAATTAAAATGTATTTATTATTCTTTACAATAATAAAAAAAAAAAATTGTCAGGAAAGAAGAGGAAGGAAATTAAAATGTAAAAATGTGTTTAAAAATCCTAGAATCATTTTTAAGGTTGTATTTTTTCTCTAAAATTGTCTTTCTGAAAGTTATAAGAAGCAAAGTAAAAAAAAAAAGAATTTATTTAAACAAGTGAAGACCAAGTCTTTAAAATATTTTCTTGGATTTTCAAATTCTATTTGAGTTTTGTCCCTCTTAGAATTGAAAATGTCGAGCAAAGCGATACCATTTTACTAGTAAATAAATAAAATGTAAAAATTAGAGGCAGCTCACTGGTAAGTGCTGCTATTTGAGCTATTTTTAGAACAGGCCAGCGGGCGACTCATCTGGTCCTTACGGGCCACCTGGTGCCCGCGGGCACCGCGTTGGTGACCCCTGTTCTAGATTATGAATCATAACTCCCATCAGGATAATTTATTCATAAATCCAGAAGTTGTTCATCTGTGACATTCAATTTATATCCGGGGGATGTAGAGAAAGACATGACATCACCCTACAGCAACTTGACGTTTAAACTCGTCATGTGGATTATGATTAATTCTTCATCTAAACAGGAAATAAGAACATTCTACCAGTTCGCATCTTAGTGAGAGCAGACATTGAACAGAAAGTGTTTGCTTCATTATGTCTGTAGAATGTATCATTTCTTGTTGTTTTGCTAAAGCTGGATAAGTTTATCACGCAGATTTTAAAAGCTATTGCTCATCCTCCTTAGGTTCAGGCTCAAAAATACAAGATTCTGAATCATAATTGTTCCTAAAGTAATTGTTGTTGTCTCAACGACATATCTATTTACTTACAAACTTTATAAGTCTCTAAATGTTATAAATCAGATATATACATGATATAATGGCAACTTGTTTTCCCCCCGTTCTACTGGTACTTTAATGCTAGTGTTTTATTACCTGCAAAGTCTGTAAGTGAGCTACTGTGTGGAACAATTTATTCATTAATCCAGAAGTTGTTCATCTGTGACATTCAATTTATATCCGGGGGGATGTAGAGAAAGACATGACATCACCCTACAGCAACTTGACGTTTAAACTCGTCATGTGGATTATGATTAATTCTTCATCTAAACAGGAAATAAGAACATTCTACCAGTTCGCATCTTAGTGAGAGCAGACATTGAACAGAAAGTGGTAGCTTCATTATGTCTGTAGAATGTATCATTTCTTGTTGTTTTGCTAAAGCTGGATCAGTTTATCACACAGATTTTAAAAGGTATTGCTCATCATCCTCAGGTTCAGGCTCAAAAATATAAGGTTCTGAATTATAATTGTTCCTAAAGTAATTGTTGTTGTCTCTCAACGACATATCTATTTACTTACAAACTTTATAAGTCCCTAAATGTTATAAATCAGGTATATACATGATATAGTGGCAACTTGTTTTCCCCCGTTCTACTGGTACTTTAATGCTAGTGTTTTATTATCTGCAAAGTCTGTAAGTGAGCTACTGTGTGGAACAATTTCCCTTGTGGCTCAGTAATATCTGTCTAAGTCTAAAGTAAAACCGTACAAGGTCTCAGGATGACAGCACCGATGTACAGTACATATTTACATCAACATACAATGATTAAGATACCCAAAAAACACAAAAGTGGAAGTTTTATGCAGCCAAACAATATTGAGAAAACAGCATGAATGCAACTTTCCATATCTCAGACAACATATTTTTACTTCACTGCCTCCAAAGAAACATTTTCCGTCTCCTTTTGCAGACCACTTTTGGAGCTCGAGACAAGTCAAAAAAAGGTTTGCATTTATCTTCCAGGAATCGACTGTTGAAGGAAATAACATTGACTTGGTGGCTGACCCACTTTACAAGTCGAGGCTGTGGCTAGATAGTTCGCCACAAAATGCACACCTCTTTGTGTCGTACAGAATAAGAACTAGCATTCCTCCAACGTCGATACAGTAATTAAAGAAACATGTTGATGGGTAATTAACTATTTTCTATGGCTGGAGTAAGGATCCAAAAAAAACCCGCAACCTATGACCACAAACAGGACGAAAACTAACATGGACCGTTGTAGTAATTGGTAGTGCTAAAGACATAACAACATGTCAACTTATCTTAAAGGGGAACATTATCACCAAACCTATGTAAGCGTCAATATATACCTTGATGGTGCAGAAAAAAGACCATGTATTTTTTTAACCGATTTCCGAACTCTAAATGGGTGAATTTTGGCGAATTAAACGCCTTTCTGTTTATCGGTCTTGTAGCGATGACGTCACCGAGGTAACACACCCGCCATTTTCATTTTTTCATTACAAACACCGGGTCTCAGCTCTGTTATTTTCCGTTTTTTCGACTACTTTTTGGAACCTTGGAGACATCATGCCTCGTCGGTGTGTTGTCGGAGGGTGTAACAACACTAACAGGGAGGGATTCAAGTTGCACCACTGGCAGGAAATCTTCCGCCAGACCCCCATTGAATGTACCAGAGTGTCTTCACATTTGACCGGCGATGCTAAGACAGACATGGCACAGAGATGTATGGATAACCTGCAGATGCATTTGCAACAATAAAGTCAACGAAATCACAAAGGTGAGTTTTGTTGATGTTGTTGACTTATGTGCTAATCAGACATATTTGGTCGCGGCATGGCTGCCAGCTAATCGATGCTAACATGCTACGCTAATCGATGCTAACATGCTATTTACGCTAGCTGTATGTACATTTGAAACTAGATACCCACATTTAATGCGAAACAAACACTTACCAATCGACGGATTTAAGTTGCTCCAGTGTCACAAGATGCGAAAGTCCCGATATTTCGGTCCGCACATTTTACCGACGATGCTAATAAGGCAGCCATGCTATGGGCCACTTCATTAGGTACACCCATGCTATGGCCGAATAGCGTCAATAGCTATTCGCTTAATAGCTTCAGTCCATCCATCCATTTTCTACCGCTTATTCCCTTTCAGGGGTCGCGGGGGGCGCTGGCGCCTATCTCAGCTACAATCGGGCGGAAGGCGGGGTACACCCTGGACAAGTCGCCACCTCATCGCAGGGCCAACACAGATAGACGGACAACATTCACACACTAGGGCCAATTTAGTGTTGCCAATCAACCTATCCCCAGGTGCATGTCTTTGGAAGTGGGAGGAAGCCGGAGTACCCGGAGGGAACCCACGCATTCACGGGGAGAACATGCAAACTCCACACAGAAAGATCCCGAGCCTGGATTTGAACCCAGGACTGCAGGACCTTCGTATTGTGAGGCAGACGCACTAACCCCTCTGCCACCGTGAAGCCCAATAGCTTCAGTTTCTTCTTCAATTTCGTTTTCGCTATCCGCCTCCATACTCCGACCATCTGTTTCAATACACACGTAATCTGTTGAATCGCTTAAGCCGCTGAAATCAGAGTCTGAATCCGAGCTAATGTCGCTATATCTTGCTGTGGTAACCGCCATGTTTTTTGTATTGGCAGCACCGTATGACGTCACAGGGAAATGGATAGTGGTTTCGAAGATAGCGAAAATCAAGAACTTTAAAGCTTTGTTTTAGGGCTATTCCAAGAGGTGTAAAATTTTGAAAAAAACGTCGAAAAATAAATCAAGCCACTGGGAACTGATTTTTATTGTTTTTAACCCTTTTGAAATTGTGATAATGTTCCCCTTTAATGGGGAAATTGTCGCTTTCTCGGTCCGAATCGCTCTCTCTGCTGGTGGCCATGATTGTAAACAATGTGAGGATGTGAGGAGCTCCACAACCCGTGACATCACGCACACATCGTCTGCTATTTCCGGTACAGGCAAGGCTTTTTTTATTAGCCACCAAAAGTTGCGAACTTTATCGTCGATGTTCTCTACTAAATCCTTTCAGCAAAAATATGGCAATATGGCGAAATGATCAAGTATGACGCATAGAATGGACCTGCTATCCCCGTTTAAATAAGATAATCTCATTTCAGTAGGCCTTTAAGCTTAAGTAAGACACATGTGAAGTGAAGTGAAGTGAAGTATATTTATATAGCGCTTTTTCTCTAGTGACTCAAAAGCGCTTTACATAGTGAAACCCAATATCTAAGTTAAATTTAAACCAGTGTGGGTGGCACTGGGAGCAGGTGGGTAAAGTGTCTTGCCCAAGGACACAACGGCAGTGACTAGGATGGCGGAAGCGGGGATCGAACCAGCAACCCTCAAGTTGCTGGCTCGGCCGCTCTACCAACCGAGCTATATATTCAAAAACAAACCTGAAACAGCTGTGCTTTTTAAACAAAATTGTATTTTAAATGCACGATAACAATGGAAAGATGATAGTGTACAGTCCTGGTCAAAAGTGTACGTACACCTGTAAAGAAGATGATGTCATAGCTGTCTTGACTTTCCAATCATTTCTTATTTTTTGGTGATGTAGTGATTGGAGCACATACTTGTTGCTCACAAAAAAAAAAACCTTCATGAAGTTTGCTTCTTTTATGAATTTACTAAATGAAAATGTGAGCAATCAAAAGTATACGTACAGCAATGTTAATATTTGCTTACATGTCATTTGGCAAGTTTACCTGCAATAAGGCGCTTTTGGTAGCCATCCACAAGCTTCTGCTTACATTTTTCACCACAAAACTGCTGCAGTTCAGCTAAATTTCTTGCTCTTCTGACATGGACTTGTTTCTTCAGCATGGTCCACACCTTTAAGTCAGGACTTTGGGAAGGCCATTCTAAAATAGGGATGCACCGATTAATCGGTAACCGAATATATTCGGCCGAATATGGCAAAAAAAAGCCACATTCGGCCTTCGGTGGAATGAGTTAAAAAAAAGGCCGAATAGTGGCGTGTGACGCAATTTTTTGACGCGGTGACGCAATCAACCAACGTGCAGTGACGCGGTGACGTTGGGATATGTTGTGTACCTGTATAAGTGTATGAGGTTACAAGCACACACTTATTGAGATTTATACTCTAGCCTTTAAATAGACCTCCTTTTTAGACCAGTTGATCTGCCGCTTCTTTTCTTTCTCCTATATCCCCCCCTCCCTTGTGGAGGGGGTCCGGTCCGATGACCATGGATGAAGTACTGGCTGTCCAGAGTCGAGACCCAGGATGGACCGCTCGTCGGGACCCAGGATGGACCGCTCGCCTGTATCGGTTGGAGACGTCTCTACGCTGCTGATCCGCTTGAGATGGTTTCCTGTGGACGGGACTCTCGCTGCTGTCTTGGATCCGCTTGAACTGAACTCTCGCGGCTGTGTCGGAGCCACTATGGATTGAACTTTCACAGTATCATGTTAGACCCGCTCGACATCCATTGCTTTCGGTCCCCTAGAGAGGGGGGCTTGTCCACATCTGAGGTCCTCTCCAAGGTTTCTCATAGTCAGCATTGTCACTGGCGTCCCACTGGATGTGAATTCTCTCTGCCCACTGGGTGTGAGTTTTCCTTGCCCTTTTGTGGGTTCTTCCGAGGATGTTGTAGTCGTAATGATTTGTGCAGTCCTTTGAGACATTTGTGATTTGGGGCTATATAAATAAACATTGATTTATTGATTGATTGATTTACTTGAGCCTTCTGTTTACATTATTAGCATATCTACTGTGGCTAAGCAGACTTTTGCCAAAAGGACAATAATTCATTTGTTGTGGGTTTATCCACTTTAATGCACTTTATTTTTTTTTGGAATGCATGTTTTGTTTGAAGGCCTAATATAAATGAAAAACTTTGTGCTTTTTTTGAAAAGCAAAAGCTACTGGATTATTAAAATAAATGTCAATATTCAATAAAAAAAATACTTTATTTGAAAAACATGTCTAAATATTTATTCTAGGCTATTTATGCAATATAAAAAAAATTGTGAAAAACTGCATTCATTATTCGGTATTCGGCCTTCGGCCAAGCGTTTAAATTTCATTCGGCTTCGGCTTCGGCCACAAATTTTCATTTCGGTGCATCCCTATTCTAAAACCTTCATTCTAGCCTGATTTAGCCATTCCTTTACCACTTTTGAGGTGTGTTTGGGGTCATTGTCCTGTTGGAACAAGACCCAACCTCCTGGGCTGAAGATTTTAGCTTGTCCTGAAGAATTTGGAGCTAATCCTCCTTTTTTCATTGTCTCATTTAAAGCAGCAGTTCCATTGGCAGCAAAACAGGCCCAGAGCATAATACTACCACCACCATTCTTGACGGTAAGCATGGTGTTCCTGGTTTTCTCCTCCAAACATATTGCTGGGTATTGTGGCCAAACAGCTACATTTTTGTTTTATCTGACATCACATGGGCAAAGATAAGACATTCTGGAAGAAAAAGTTCTGTGGTCAGATGAAACAAAAACGGAGCTGTTTGGCCACAATACGCTTCAGAGCAAAACAGACACACAGCACATATGTGCAGAACCCAAAGTCACCTCCTTGATACACACATGAAGCCAGCTTTGATCTGCCTGTTACAATGCACATGTGTATACAGTGTGTGTGTGTGTGTGTGTGTGTGTGAGCATGCAGGAAATCAAACATTCTTCAGAACCGCAGCCTGCAGCTGCTGGTGGATGGGAAGCAGGCAAGGTTGGTCCACCTCACGTCTGCTGGCCGGTTTGAGCTAAGGACAAGCCGATCCAGGCCACAATTTGTCTCTCTGTTCTGTTTTAAATGGGATTTTTCTTATATATTGGCACCTGATTTGATATATTTGAAACACATTTTAAGTGGGTCTATAGGGGGCGCTCACGGACCAACAATGAGCTCCGGCCCTATGGTTAAGAATCATTGCTGTATTGTAATGCTTCTCAATTACGTTCTGTTGCAGCCCCCCATAGGAAGAAGAAAACATTTTGCACTGTGACTATCAATATTGCATGAATTGTCTATAAAATAGTTATAAATATAAGCTTATTAACGTTGAAGAAAACAACACAGTGTGGTTCCAGTGAAGCCAAGCGCTACATACGTCTGCAAAATTAGCATGTTCCCCCAGGTCAAAAGATCACCCCCCACCCCTGAAGAGATGAACCAAAATGAGACTTCTTGACTGAAAGCAAAAACCAAACACGAGGACACCAAGGTGTTTGCAAACCTCAAAAAAGCATATTTTTGTAGTACAAATATGAGTTGGGAAATTGTGTTTGATGTAAATATAAACGGAATACAATGATTTGCAAATCCTTTTCAACCCATATTCAGTTGAATATGCTACAACATATTTGATGTTCAAACTCATAAACTTTATTTTTTATTGCAAATAATAATTAACTTAGAATTTCATGGCTGCAACACGTGCCAAAGTAGTTGGGAAAGGGCATGTTCACCACTGTGTTACATCACCTTTTCTTTTAACAACATTCAATAAACGTTTGGGAACTGAGGAAACAAATTGTTGAAGCCTTGAAAGTGGAATTCTTTCCCATTCTTGTTTTATGTAGAGCTTCAGTCCTTCAACAGTCCGCTGTCGTATTTTACGCTTCATAATGCGCCACACATTTTCAATGTGAGACAGGTCTGGACTGCAGGCGGGCCAGGAAAGTACCCGCACTCTTTTTTTACAAAGCCACGCTGTTGTAACACATGCTGAATGTGGCTTGGCGTTGTCCTGCTGAAATAAGCAGGGGCGTCCATGAAAAAGACGGCGCTTAGTTGATATCATATGTTGTTCCAAAAGCTGTATGTACCTTTCAGCATTAATGGTGCCTTCACAGATGTGTAAGTTACCCACGCCTTGGGCACTAATACACCCCCATACCATCACACCACATTCACCACTAATACTCAAACTCGTCAACCCTCCTAATTTTCCCGGGAGACTCCCGAAGTTCAGTGCCCCTCCCGAATTTCCACCTGGACAATAATATTGGGGGCGGGCTGTAAAAGCACTGCTTTTGGCGTTCTCTACATGTCGCCACGTCCAATTTTCTTCCATAAAAACAGCGTGCCGGCCCACTCACATAACATATGCGGCTCATACACACACACACACACACACACAAGTGTATGCCAGGCATACTTGGTCAACAGCCATACAGGTCACACTGAGGGTGGCCGTATAAACAAGGTTAACACTGTTACAAATATGCGCCACACCGTCAACCCACCGCAAACAAGAATGACAAACACATTTTGGGAGAACATCCGCACCGTAACACAACATAAACACAACCGGACAAATACCCAGAACCCCTTGCATCACGGGACGCTACAATATACCACCAAGCCCCGCCCCAACTTAAACCCGCCGCCGAAAAAAGGCATTAAATTTGTGTTTTTATTTTATTTGACATGCCATTGATATTTTTTAATTATTATTTGAAACTGGATTTTGCATGTCATTATAAAGTTATGTAAGCCTTGCTTGGTCAATATTCAATGCAAAACTTGTTTGGGTCCTTAATAAAGGGTTCATTTGTTCAACCTCGGCCCGCGGCTTTGTTCAGTTTTACATTTTGGCCCATTCTGTATTTGAGTTTGACACCCCTGGCCTACATCCTGACACCCCTGACATCGAGAGGAGCCAGATGAGGTGGTTCGGGCATCTGGTCAGGATGCCACCCGAACACCTCCCTAGGGAGGTGTTTAGGGCATGTCCAGCTGGTAGGAGGCCACGGGGAAGACCCAGGACACGTTGGGAAGACCCAGGACACGTTGGGAAGACTATGTCTCCCGGCTGGCCTGGGAACGCCTCGGGATCCCCCGGGAAGAGCTAGACGAAGTGGCTGGAGAGAGGGAAGTCTGGCCTTCCCTGCTTAGGCTGCTGCCCCCGCGACCCGACCTCGGATAAGCGGAAGATGATGGATGGATGGATGGACCCCTGGCCTACTGAAAGTCACGACTAGCGACCACGCAGTCTGATAGTTTATATATCAATGATGAAATAATAACATTGCAACACATGCCAATACGGTCGGTTTAGTTTACTAAATTGCAATTTTAAATTTCCCGCGGAGTTTCTTGTTGAAAACGTCGCGGACTGTCAGGAAATATTAGCGCAGCACTATTTGCGGCTAAAACTCGTCTTTTTTTATCGCGCAATTACACAGTATTCTGGACATCTGTGTTGCTGAATCTTTTGCAATTTGTTCAATTAATAATGGAGAAGTCAAAGTAGAAAGATGGAAGTGGGAACCTTTTAGTCTTTAGCCACACAAACACACAGTGATTCCTTGTTTAAAATCCCCGGAGGTGAAGCTTTACTATGGATCGGAGCGGTCAAGCGAACATGGTTCCCGACCACTTGTCAACCGGCAGGTTTTGGTGAGAAAATTGTGTTAAAAAGTCGCCTCTCACCGGAGATCTGCGGAGTTTGCGCCGTCCTTGTATCTGCCGTGACTGGCCTCAAGACACCCGTGGACACACCCCTCCGACTATCAGGTACTATTTAATCTCACTAAAACACTAGCAACACAATAGAAAGATAAGGGATTTCCCAGAATTATCCTAGTACGGGCGGTTTAGCTCGGTTGGTAGAGCAGCCGTGCCAGCAACTTGAGGGTAATTGGAGGATGCAGGAAGAACTGTGGATTACATCGGACTATATACCCCGCAGTTTTTGAGGACCAGTCATAGACAATTTAGAGTGAAAAGCAGATTTTATTTTCACTCGAGTACAAATCATTTTAACTTGGATTTTTTTCCCCCTGGCTTCGAGATTCTCCCGAAGAACACTGCAGGAAGACACAACAAACTCCTTTCTTGTCTCTCATGGACACACACCTGTTGTTGTGGACTTTGGACTAGCGACGACAAATACATCAAGGCCGCGGAACAGAGACACACTATGGGCTTATAAACACACACACAGACATCCACAAAAAAATATACGCCACACATACACCCTCCTGTCCCCCACTCCGACGCCCTTGACGCTAATCCTGTAGGGGTGATGAATGGATGGTCAGCGCCTGAGAGCTGCGGCCTACCACCATGACCTTGAACTACCTTCCCTCTGTTGCTAGATATATTGAGATGTATGTTGTAATATGTATATGTGCTTTGCTATGGAGGTTTTTTTCTCACTTCGAACTGGGCCCCCTTAGGAGCCCAGTCTGGATTGTATTTTTTTTACTCATCCTTCCCCAGCGTTTACCTTTTTCCCATCTTTTACGGGGCGCCTTATGGCGACCCATCAGCGTTCTTGTTCTGTAACCCTGTACACTGTTTGTCTAATCTTGAACAGGTTTGTGCTGAAAACAAAGTTTCGTTGTACCTGTTGCAATTAGGGATGTCCCGAGCCGATATTGATATCGGAAATCGGTCCGATATTAGCCAAAAAGTGAATATCGGATTTTATCGGACTGAATCTAAAAACACCGATATAAACGCTCCGATATAAGCTGTCCATTTGCCGCTGCAGCACTTCTATAATAGGTGACTGGTTTGATCACACTCCAACACAGTAGGTGGCGGCAATGCCCCTTAATTAACGTTGGTGGCGGCCGCGGAAGAAGAGCGTCTCTGATCCAGCATGCACAGCCCACGTGATCGCAACAACGACAACGCGTGTGCTCAGCAAAGTGTACTGATGTCGGCTGTGTGGAAGTATTTTAACTCACAGCATGCCGAAATGCTTATCTTCTTAAAAAAAAAATCTCCACATTATGCTCGGACTGCAGAAAGTGGAGAAGGAGGAGGAGGAGTAGTAAGGGTAGTCAGCACTGACTGATTATTATTTGTTTTATGCTCTTGTTATTAGAGTGATATGTTTATTGTGTTTACACTATTCTTCAGTGAAGACTAAGAGTAATTACTACATTGTTTTGGGCATAGTCAGTCAATGAAACTGGAGCTGTGAACTCTTAATTTAGAGCAGTTGGACAGTGGACAATATTTGTGTTGTTTTTGTGGTTTTTTTCCCTGCCCACAGTTGTTTCCAACATATGCTGACAGTAAAAAAATAACTGAAGTGAACTTGAATTGTTTGCACTTTAAAACGTTTTCTGTCTTTTTTATTGGATTTATTTAGGTTATTTTTCAGGGTCTTCTAATTTATTTTTAATTTATTCTTTTCAATTGTATAATTATGTTGATATTAGTGGTTATTTTGCACTTTAAATATAACATTTTGTTTTTATTGGATTTGTTGAGGTAATACTCTTATGTTGAAGGTTAAAATTTATGTAACCTGTTGGTTAATAATAAATGTGTCAGTTTTTCCTATACCTACTCTTGCTGACTATTGTTTTCTGTTTTAACACTACAACATCAGTAACAGTAACATCACTTTATCAAGCCTTTTCTAACATTCTACAAAACAAAATAAGGAATAAATATATGTATGATTCGTGCCTATATCGTATCGTATTGATATCGGTATCGGCAAATACGCAAGGCTACAAATCGGTATCGTATCGGAAGTGAAAAAGTTGTATCGGGACATCCCTAGTTGCAATGACAATAAAGATCTACCTATCTACCTACCTCTACCTACCTACTTTAACTTAACTTGTTCATTTACTGTTAATATCTGCTTATTTTCTCTTTCAACATGTTCTATTTACACTTCTGTTCAAATGTAATTATCACTTATTCTTCTCTTCTTTGATACTTGATATTAGTTTTGGATGATACCACACATTTAGGTATGGATCCGATACCTAAATACAGGATTATACATTGGTCATATTAGAAGTCCTCATGTGTCCAGGGACGTATTTACTGACTTTATAAACATGATTTGAATTTTTATTAAAAAAAAAAAAGATTTTGTGATAATAAAAAATATCGATGTAATCATAGTAGTACTAGATACGCTCTTGTACTTGGTATCATGACAGTGGATGTCAGGTAGCGGTCCACCCATTTTATTTGTTTACATTGTGACGGTGGTGAGCTAATGTATCCTCCTACATTTAGCTATTCCTCGTCCTCCATTGATAATGCTACTTGTAAGAAACTCACTTTATTTGTGGCCATGGGGCCAAAATTAGTGATTTAGAAGTAGCGAAAATGATGGATGTTAGCCGCATGTCTTAAAACAGCTCTTCCTGAGGGTGTTTCAGTATTATAACTTCACCTTTATCTGGACTTTTTACACCCTATTCTGTCCACACACTGTGTCTGCTTGTAAGTACTTTGTGTGTGTGCGCTGCCGAACATGCTCCTCTGCTCCTAAAACCAGCAATGAAACGACATGACGTCATGCCCGGGAACAGGTACTTTTCAAACAGAGTATAGTACCGTTCTTGATTAATTCGTACCGTGATACTACAAACCCCGTTTCCATATTAGTTGGGAAATTGCGTTAGATGTAAATATTAACGTAATAGAATGATTTGCAAATTATTTTCAACCCATATTCAGTTGAATATGCTACAAAAACAACATATTTGATGTTCAAACTGATAAACATTTTTTTTTTTTTGCAAATAATCGTTAACTTTAGAATTTGATGCCAGCAACACAGGACAAAGAAGTTGGGAAAGGTGGCGATAAATACTAATGAAGATGAGGAATGCTCATCAAACACTTATATGGAACATTCCACAAGTGTGCAGGCTAATTGGGAACAGGTGGGTGCCATGATTGGGTATAAAAGCAGCTTCCATGAAATGCTAAGTCATTCACAAACAAGGACGGGGCGAGGGTCACCACTTTGTAAGCAAATTGTCAAACAGTTTTAGAACAACATTTCTCAACGAGCTATTGAAAGGAATTTAGGGATTTTACCATCTACGGTCCGTAAAATCATCAAAAGGTTCAGAGAATCTGGAAAAATCACTGCACGAAAGCGATGATTTTACAGACCTTTGATCCTTCAAGTGGTACTGCATCAAAAACCGACGTCAGTGTGTAAAGGATATCACCACATGGGCTCAGGAACACCTCATAAAACCACTGTCAGTAACTACAGTTGGTCGCTACATCTGTAAGTGCAAGTTAAAACTCTACTATGCAAAGCCAAACCCATTTATCAACAACACCCTCAAACCCTAAGATGGACTGATGCAAAGTGGAAAGGTGTTCTGTGGTATGACGAGTCCACATTTCAAATTATATTTGGAAAGAGAGGACGTGGTGTCCTCCAGAACAAAGAGGAAAACAACCATTCGGATTGTTATAGGCGCAAAGTTGAAAAGCCAGCATGTGTGATGGTATGGGGGTGTATTAGTGCCCAAGGCATGGGTAACTTACACATCTGTGAAGGCACCATTAATGCTGAAAGGTCCATACAGGTTTTGGAGCAACATATGTTGTCATCCAAGCAACGTTATCATGGACGCCCCTGCTTATTTCAGCAAGACAATGCCAAGCCACGTGTTACAACAGCGTGGCTTCGTAGTAAAAGCGTGCAGGTACTTTCCTGGCCCGCCTGCAGTCCAGACCTGTCTCCCATGGAAAATGTGTGGTGCATTATGAAGCGTAAAATACGACCCCGGACTGTTGAAGGACTGAAGCTCTACATAAAACAAGAATGGGAAAGAATTCCACTTTCAAAGCTTCAACAATTAGTTTCCTCAATTCCCAAACGTTTATTAAGTGTTGTTAAAAGAAAAGGTGATGTAACACAGTGGTGAACACGCCCTTTCCCAACTACTTTGGCACGTGTTGCAGCCATGAAATTCTAAGTTAAATATTATTTGCAAAAAAAAAATAAAGTTTACGAGTTTGAACATCAAATATGTTGTCTTTGTAGTGCATTCAATTAAATATGGGTTGAAAAGGATTTGCATTGTATTCCGTTTATATTTACATCGAACGCAATTCCCCAACTCATATGAAAACGGGGTTTGTATACTATTACAACCCTATTTAGCACAAAAAGGAGCACGATGATATCACGAGCACACCAAGCAGAGAAAATAGGTGGACTTACGAGTACCAAAAAAAGATTATTTTTGTATTTAAGGCGAGAGTGTAAGAGAAGTAATATAAGCATTATTATTATATCAAACAAACAAAATAAATACCCTATTTTGACGGCATTCCATTTGTCTCTATGTAGCTACATTTTTGACGGTGCAATTATTTTTTTGCGGGTTATTTTGCAGTGTTGGTGTTGAATTATTTATCAAAAGGGCCTATGTTAGCACATATAAGAGCAGAGGAGAAGCGATCGCATTACAGACATTTTATGACTGGAGCTATGCTGCACATGTCTGCTCGCCGCCCCTCTATCTTGATTTTGCAAGGAAAATGGTTTATCCACAGTGCATCTGTTAAGATTAACGCTCTTACATAATCTGCAGTCGAAAGAAATAGTGACAGGAGTGAGGTTTGTTGTACAAAAACCACTGGCTGTGGAACAGACCCAAGTGGGATCCACACAGGGTTGTTGTCGCCCATGGTAAAGCTGAGCCACAACAAAGAAGGTTTTCCAAGGTGGGTGGACCAGGACAATATGAGCCTGAGGCCTAGACTCTTACTGATAGAGGACTAGATGAAAGCCCAGTCCCAGGGTTAGCAGCACAACAAGCTGGCAGATGAGAGATAATGAGCAGACTGTGGGAGAAATGATGAAGGACAGAGCTGCCTCTTGATGACAACGGCTGAGAATAAAACCTGGGCCACATATACATTCCATCCATATAGTCCACTTTTTTCTTGCAGATGATTTAAAAAACTAAACGATCAATGTTTTTTCTCCTCTTGCTGCAGTATCCATAAACGATGCCCGCCCTCCATACATACTAGGGTTGTCCCCATACCAATCATTTGGTACCAGTACCTAAATGCAGAGGTGGGTAGAGTAGCCAGAAATTGTACTCAAGTAAGAGTACAGTTACTTTAGAAATGTATTACTCAAGTAAAAGTAAGGAGTAGTCACCCAAATATTTACTTGAGTAAAAGTGAAAAGTATGTTGTGAAAAAACTACTCAAGTACTGATGAGTAACCTGATTACGGCAACTAGTAATGCACAAAAACATAAAAATATTAATGAGCAAATTCAGAGCCAGGAATATCTCTTAAGCAACTAAAACAATAATATATATTAAATAATAGTACATTAAAATAAAATAAATAAATGGCACATTGAGTCATAATAACTTAACAGCACCATAGGCTCAGTAAGCATTTATCGATTTGATTGATTGATTGAAACTTGTAATTAGTAGATTGCACAGTACAGTACATATTCCATACAATTGACCACTAAATGGTAAAACCCCAATAAGTTTTTCAACGTTTATCAATTACTTAATAAATGACCAAATCGAGGTGATCTACCTCATATATACATACACACACATACCATTTATACACACACATATCATACATACACACACATATTTATACACACACATATCATATTATATGTATATATATATATATTCATACATACATTTATATATACAGTATATATTTTATATGTATTTATTTTGCCGTTTTTGTTCACATGTTGAAGGTGTTTTAATGAATATACATGCATGTTTAACATATAGATTCCTATCTTTCATGAAGACAAGAATATAAGTTGGTGTATTACCTGATTCTGATGACTTGCATTGATTGGAATCAGACGTCCACGTTTTCAAATGGGGGAGAAAAAAAGTTCCTCCTTCCTGTCTAATACCACTTGAAAGTCGTTGGTTTTTGGCATCTTATTTGTCCAGCTTCTATATTCGTTTTTATACACTTTACAAGAAATACATTGGCGGCAAACTCCCTAGTCTGCTAGCTTGTTTGCGCTGGCTTTCGGAGACTCTTATTTTGTTAGCGCAGGCGTGATGGAGCAGCGCTTTTATTGTGAAGACAGGAACTGTGCGATCAGTCTTTAGGCTTTTGACGGGAAGTACGGTTGAAATAAAAAGTGTCTTTTTTCCTTTACACTTTTGATTGATTGATTGATATTTTTATTAGTAGATTGCACAGTACAGTACATATTCCATACAATTGACCACTAAATGGTAACACCCCAATAAGTTTTTCAACTTGTTTAAGTCGGGTCATGTGACCGCCTGGCTCTGTTTGATTGGTCCAACGTCACCAGTGACTGCATTTGATTGGTTAAACGCAGACATGCGTAGATTCTACTTTGAAGCTCTGTCATTAACCAAAACAAACATTAATAGATCGATAAAAAAAAGTAGCGAGTAGCGAGCTGAATGTACATGAATGGAACGGAGTAAAAGTAGCGTTTCTTCTCTATAAATATACTCAAGTAAAAGTAAAAGTATGTTGCATAAAAACTACTCTTAGAAGTACAATTTATCCCATAAGTTACTCAAGTAAATGTAACGGAGTAAATGTAGCGCGTTACTACCCACCTCTGCCTAAATGTATATCAACATAAAGGGAACTACAAAAAATGTCAATATTGGCTTTATTTTAACAGAAAATCTTACAATACAATAAACATATGTTTCCTATTACACTCAAAGAACAACAATAGAAGGTTAAAACTTAAATGAAAGGGCATTAAACACATTGGGCTTTTCTTGTTGCACTCAAAGTCTGCCATAATCAAGGATATTATATATATATATATATATATATATTTACATATATATATATATATATATATATATTATATACATATATATATATACATACATATATACTATATGTAATATGGAACATTTTAAATGAAAATTGTAATTTATACATACATACTGTGTATATATATATATATATATATATATATCCTATTTAGGAACAATTTACTTGTGGATCAATAAAGTTTGTCTAAGTCTGAGTCTATTAGGTTAGAATATAACAAAAAGCTTTATTTACATTATATTAAATGATTCATGATTTATGGTCGCCACTCCTGGTCTGTGCTTTAAGAAAAATACAATTATTAGTAAGTACTAAAAACAAAACTATGGATAGATGTACAGAAATTGATTGATTGATTGATTGAAACTTGTATTAGTAGATTGCACAGTACAGTACATATTCTGTACAATTGACCACTAAATGGTAACACCCCAATAAGGTTTTCAGCTTGTTTAAGTCGGGGTCCAGGTTAATCGATTCATGGTATACCGTACAACCTAGGAGTGTAACGATACACAAAAATTTCGGTTCGGTACGTACCTGGGTTTAGAGGTCACGGTTCGATTCATTTTCGGTAGAGTAAGAAAACAACAAAATATATTTTTAGGTTACTTATTTACCAAATTTGTAAATAAAGGCTTTATCCTTTTGACATTGGGAACAGTATAATAATTCTGCCCACGTTAATCAACATTAAACTGCCTCAACTTGTTGCTTTGAATAAAATAAAATGACAAAACCTTTCTTTTACATATAAAAAGTGCAACATTAAACAGTTTCAAGTCAACTCATCATGCTTAATTTATTACAGCATTTGGGAAGCCTGTAGTTGACTTTTATTATGTAAATGTTATATTTTTATCAACATGTGATAGCAGGGACCCTGCCATTCAAAACTAGGCTGCTACATTACTAATGATTAATGTAACTATAGCTGAAAAAATAGTACAATAGCAATAGGAGAGTCTATTCATCCCTGAACACCATGGAGTTCAATGAAATAATAGACAGACAGGGCTTTGCTGCCCCTAACACACACACACAGCAAAATGAGCTAACGTTACGCTAAAAGCTAATTAGCCTTCACCTCAAGCCAGAACTGCGAGCGAGCTGAGCTGCAGTTTAAGTTTCTAGAAGGTCAACGGGCTCATATTGATGTTTGTAATAGTTTTGACTAGGAGGGATGTTTTGTATCATTTGGGGAGAGTACGCTGTCCGCTGCTCCCCTGCTAAACGAATATCCGCACGACGCTGAATCATTGAGTACATGCGCTCTGAATACGCACTGCTGATTGGCTTTGTATGTAACCAATCAGATGGTTGTGTGGGTGGTACAATGCTTGCTGCTGAGACAGAGGCAGAAAGCAGAGCAGCTTGTTAAGACTTTTGCCTACAAACTCGTTCGGTACGCCCGCGTGCCGAACCGAAACCTCCGTACCGAAACGGTTCACTACAAATACACGTACCGTTACATCCCTAGTACAACCCTAAACCCACAGTATTAATGACTAATTTGGACAATTTCAAAGTAATCAGACGCTTTTAGAGATATATTTTTCAAATATAGAGACTTTTTAGTCTCATTGGACACTGGGGCAGACATAAATCACTCTTATTGAGCAGCAGTATGCTTCTCCCATCTAAAGTCATCTTAAATATTTTTTGTCATGCCAAACGTCAACAATAAGCCAGATGATATACTTTTACACTAGGGGTGTGGGGCAAAAATAGATTCGAATTTGAATCGCGATTCTCATGCTGTGCGATTCAGAATCGATTGTCATTTTTAAAAAATCGATTTTTTTTTTTTTTTAAGATTTTTTTTTTTTATTTATCAATACACAACAATACCATAACAATGCAATCCAATTCCAAAACCAATCCTGACCCAGCAATAAACAGAGCAATAGAGAGGAGACACAAACACCACACAGAACAAACCAAAAGTAGTGAAGCAAAAATGAATATTATCAACAACAGTATCAATATTAGTTATAATTTCAGGATAGCAGTGATTCAAAATCCCTCATTGACATTATCATTAGACATTTATAAAAATAATAAAAAAGAACAATAGTGTCACAGTGGCTTACACTTGCATGGCATCTCATAAGCTGGACAACACACTCTGTCCGATGTTTTCACAAAGATAAGTCATATTTTTGGTTCGTTTAAAAGTTAAAACAAATTTACATTATTGCAAATCAGTTGATAAAACATTGTCCTTAACAATTATAAAAGCTTTTTACAAAAATCTGCTGTTCTGTCTGCATGTCAGCACATTGGGGTAGATCCTGCTGAAATCCTATGTATTGAATGAATAGAGAATCCTTTAAAATCAGGAAAAATCGTTCTTGAATCAAGAATCGTGTTAATTGAAAAAAAAAAATTTGATTTTGAATCAAATCGTGACCCCAAGAATCGATACTAAATCGAATCGGATTCGTGGGACACCCAAAGATTCGCAACCCGTTGTGTTTTTCATAGGGGTGGGCAAATTAATGCGTTAATTACGAGTTAACTCATCAATTTATTAACGGCGACAAATATTTTATCGCACATTTGCGTAGGTTGTTTACATGCTTTTATTTTGTTAACGCCTTTTCTTAACAAGGTGGCGTCGCCCGGATTGGCTCCGGCGTCGAGGGGCTCCTGGTAAAGATGGAACATTTGGTCAAAAATACCGGACAATTCTGCAAATTTCATGGCTGGCTTACATAAGCGTGGTCACTCCGGGATCACTTACGACCGCCAGACAATTCCGGATGTGGATAGATCGGGCCGTTTTGGACTGAATGAGGCGTGCTTGCTAGCATGGGAATACTTTGCCAGCTACATCCAGCAGCCTGTGAAGCAGCGGAGTATATGTGTTGTCTGTCTATTTATGAATAATGCAGACCAGGAGTGTTGGCGGAGTTCTTAACGTTTGCTTTCAGAGCGTGCATATCACAACATACAAGATGCCGTCATGGCGACACACAACCTATACCGGGCTACCGCGCATGATCGTCAATCCTGTTGCATGCTGGGTAGGGTAGTTCTTCTTTTCACTGGCTCATAACATCACAATATAGTACCATGTATATGATGCCTTCAGTTTATCAAAGCACCAAGCAAACAATCATATCAATTCCTAGATATGGTCATAATTATCTTAAGTGCACTACGCAGAATAAACACATTATTAATATTGCTAGTAAGGATAATTTGATCAAAAATTCCCTAAAAAAGCCCACTACCTATAATATAGGTTTTTTAAACATAAGACCCTGATAAAAAAAAATGTTTCTGCTGTTACCTCAGAAATTGCCTGTTCAGATGTTATGATTGTGGCTCAGAGATTTGTATGTAGATTATATTTAATTTCCATAACAAACAGGATAAATTAAATACCCTGGCAGTGGGTTCAAATCCAGGTTCGGGATCTTTCTGTGTGGAGTTTGCATGTTCTCCCCGTGAATGCGTGGGTTCCCTCCGGGTACTCCGGCTTCCTCCCACCTCCAAAGACATGCACCTGGGGATAGGTTGATTGGCAACACTAAATTGGCCCTAGTGTGTGAATGTGAGTGTGAATGTTGTCTGTCTATCTGTGTTGGCCCTGTGATGAGGTGGCGACTTGTCCAGGGTGTACCCCGCCTTCCGCCCGATTGTAGCTGAGATAGGCACCAGCGCCCCCAGCGATCCCAAAAGGGAATAAGCGGTAGAGAATGGATGGATGGGCAGTGGCAATAAGCTTAAATGTTTATTTACATTTTTTGAGTTGATTTTCATCAAATATGCTATTTAACTGCTACTGTTTAACAAGGACTGATTTAAATTGTGTTTGCACAACAAATGTTTTGGCGCTTTTGTTCATGTGGGAGAATATTCCAATAAAGGTGCACGACACACTACTTTTGAATTCATTATTGGGCTTTGCGTATACAATGCAGTTAATCGCCATTAATCTGAGAAATAGTGCGATTAACTTCGATTAAAAATTTTAATCGTTGCCCGGCCCTAGTTTTTCATGTTTACGTCACTTTTGGTCTCACCTACTGCGTCCACACAATTTGCAAATTAGACACTTTCACTCGCGGCCACACTGTGAAATAAAAGTGCATTGGGACACCATGTGAAATTCCAGCATATAAGAAGCATACGTGAGTTCAGCAGCATGACATATCACAATCAGGCCACAGTACTATTAATAGGAGGCATTGCACTAACCTTTCTTACTAAGGGTGTCGGATGACCAATAATTGAAGTAAAAACACCAGCGCAGGAAGCATGTGTGTACAAAGCGACATGACAATACAGTCACAAGTCATCATTTTTAACAGGCATGCTGGGAAACACTCAAGCTTGGACTTGCCGACTCTTCCCCGTTCTGCGGAAGAATCCTGGAAACTGCCATAGTCTACAGTCATCCCCACTGTACTTGCACAATATAATATCAAAACTACATGTTAATACCAATTCATTAGAGCACAAATTTGATTTTAAAAGTATGTACCGTATTTTCCAGGCTATAGGGCGCACCGGATGTTAAGACACACTGCCGATGAATGTTCTATTTTCAATCTCTTTCATATATAAAGTGCACCGGATTATAAGGCACATTAAAGGACATTATTTTCCAGACCGATCCAAGCTATAAGTCGTCTGCTTTAATCGCATGATTACACAGTATTCTGGACATCTGTGTTGCTGAAGCTTTTGCAATGTGTTCAATTAATAATGGAGAAGTCAAAGAAGAAAGATGGAGGTGGGAAGCTTTTAGTCTTTAGCCACACAAACACAGCCGGTGTTTCCTTGTTTAAAATTCCCGGAGTTGAAGCTTTACTATGGATCAGAGCGGTCAAACGAACATGGATCCCGACTACATGTCAACCGTCAGTTTTCGGTGGGAATATTGTGGTAATAAGTCGGCTCTTACCGGAGATCAGCGGAGCTTCTGTCCTGCTGCAGCTTCGTGACTTCCCTCAGAGACTCTGGCGTCAACACACCCGTGGCCACACCCCTCCGACTTTCAGGTACTATTTAACTCACTATAACACTAGCAACACAATAGGCAGATAAGGTATTTCCCAGAATTATCCTAGTACATGTGTCTAAAAACATGGGAAACGCTCCCATTGCAATCGCTTTTTTTTCCCCCTAGTCCATCCATCCATCCATTTTCTACCGCTTATTCCCTTTTTGGGGTCGCGGGGGGGCGCTGGCGCCTATCTCAGCTACAATCGGGCGGAAGGCTGGGTACACCCTGGACAAGTCGCCACCTCATCGCAGGGCCAACACAGATAGACAGACAACATTCACACTCACATTCAAACACTAGGGCCAATTTAGTGTTGCCAATCAACCTATCCCCAGGTGCATGTCTTTGGAAGTGGGAGGAAGCCGGAGTACCCGGAGGGAACCCACGCATTCACGGGGAGAACATGCAAACTCCACACAGAAAGATCCCGAGCCTGGATTTGAACCCAGGACTGCAGGACCTTCGTATTGTGAGGCAGACGCACTAACCCCTCTGCCACCGTGAAGCCCTCCCCCTAGTCCTTCACTCTAAATTTCCTCATCCACAAATCTCTCATCCTCACACAAATTCATGGGGAAATTGTCGCTTTATCGGTCCGAATAGCTCTAGCTGCTGCTGGCTATGATTGTAAACAATGTGAGGATGTGAGGAGCCCTACAACCCGTGACGTCACGCGCACATCGTCTGCTACTTCCGGTAAAGGCAAGGCTTTTTTATTAGCGACCAAAAGTTGCGAACTTTATCGTCGATGTTCTCTACTAAATCCTTTCGGCAAAAATATGGCAATATCGCAAAATGATCAAGTTTGACACATAGAATGGACCTGCTATCCCCGTTTAAATAAGAAAATCTCATTTCAGTAGGCCTTTAAAAAAAGTCCATATAACCCAGCCCTAAATTTAATAATCTCTATCGCCAAAAACCTGCTGTCAAAAGTCTAAAGACCGACCGTACACTTCCTGTCTTCACAATAAAAGTGCCGCTCCATCCCGCCTGCGCTACCAAGATGAGGGTCTCAGGAAACTAGCAAACTACGGAATGTCTTGTAAATTGTATAAAAAGGAGTATGGAATCTGAACAAATAAGAAGCAAAAAAAAACAAGCACTTTCATGATGTGGTAATGGAAAAAAGAGGAGCACAATGTCAATTGGAAGTTGTAGAACTTTCAATCCTGTCTTGTTTTGATCAATGTAAGTCATCATAATAAGTTTGCAGCTTCCTCACATTTGTCAAAGCAAATGGAACACCACCATTAGAGGGTTTATAACACACTTCTTTGACAATTGTCTATATATTTCACAATTACAGTTTGGTCAACACATATACGCAGAGAGTGCGTGCACACGTAGAAAAGCAGTCCAAAAGAAGCAATGAACAATTTGCAGTCATGTTATTATAGAACATACATTCACTGACTGCTAACGTTAGATATCCAAATTTCTATTATTAGCTAACATGTATGTGTTACATATGTTCGTACTTATGACATTATGTGTAAAATACATTGGAAAGTTGTCTCCCTCAAGTGTAAATGTTCCAAAGAGCCCCTCTAAGGTAAAACAACAACTTAAAGGCCTACTGAAAGCCACTACTACCGACCACACAGTCTGATAGTTTATATATCAATGATGAAATATTAACATTGCAACACATGCCAATACGGCCTTTTTAGTTCACTAAATTACAATTTTAAATTTCCCGCGGAGTTTCTTGTTGTAGCGGACGTATTATCTCAGGACCACTTACGGCTAAAAGTCGTCTCTTTTCATCGCATAATTACACAGTAATTTGGACATCTGTTTTGCTGAATCTTTGGCAATTTGTTCAATTAATAATGGAGACGTCAAAGAAGAATGCTGCTGGTGGAAAGCGGTGGATTGCAGCTGCCTTTAGCACCGAAACACAGCCGGTGTTTCTTTGTTTGTTGTGAAGCTTTAACACAGAGCGGTCAAGCAAACATGTTTCTCTACGTCAACCAGCATGTTTTTGGATGGGAAAATTGTAGGGGTTCACAAAAATTTCGGTTCGGTACGTACCTTGGTTTAGAGGTCACGGTTCGGTTCATTTTCGGTACAGTAAGAAAACAACAAAATATTAATTTTTGGGTTATTTATTTACCAAATTTGTAAAGAATGGTTTTGTCCTTTTAACATTGGGAACACTACAATAATTCTGCCCACGTTAATCCACATTAAACTGCCTCAACTTGTTGCTTTGATTAAATATAATGAAAAAACTTTTCTTCTACATATAAAAAGTGCAACATTGAACAGTTTCAAGTCAACTCATCATGCTTAATTTATTACAGCATTTGGGAAGCCTGTAGTTGACTTTTATTATGTAAATGTATTTTCATCAACATGTGATACATGTATATATATTTTATTTTATTTTTGTCATGAAAAAGGGAGTTTTTTTGGGTTGGTGCACTAATTGTAAGTGTATTTTGTGTTTGTTATGTTGATTTAATAAAAAAAAAAATATTTTTTTTTTGTTTGTTTTTTAAATGAATAAAAAAATACCAATCGAGCCACGGCCCCCGTACCGCGCCGCGGCCCGGTGGTTGGGGACCACTGTTATAGATGATTTCCTAAATACACGTTCTAATCCAGGGGTGTCAAACTCAAATACAGAGTGGGCCAAATTTTAAACGGAACAAAGCCGTGGGCCAAGGTTGAACAAATTAACCTTTTAATAAGGACCCAAACAAGTTTTGCATTAAATATTGAACAAGCAAGGCTTATATAACTTTAGTGACATGCAAAATCCACTTTCAAATAATAATAATAATAATTAAAAAAATATCAATGGCATATCAAATCAAATTTAAATAAAAATGTTATGCCTTTTTTTTCTATTTGCAATCTTCTGAGGTAAATGTCAATTTTTTTCCACAGGCTAATAATACATTTGAAAATAAAATAACAATAATGAATGAACCAAACATTCAAGCTTTGAAGTGGCGAGAGAAAATGCATGAATAAAACGTTAATTATTGGTCAGTTTGCTGGAAGTTTCCCGGAAGAGTTAGTGCTGCTAGGGGTTCTGGGTATTTATTCTATTGTGTTACGAAATGTGTTTGTCATTCTTGTTTGGTGTGGGTTCACAGTGCGGCGCATATATGTAACAGTGCTAAAGTTGTTTATACGGCCACCCTCAGTGTGACCTGTAGGGCTGTTGACCAAGTATGCGTTGCATTCACTTGTGGTGTGTGTAAAAGCCACAAATATTATGTGACACGCTGTTAGTATGGAGGAAAAGCGGACGTGACGACAGGTTGTAGAGAACGCTAAAGGCAGTGCCTTAAATGCATAGTTGTCCGGGTGGAAATCGGTAGAAATTCGGGAGAATGGTTGCCCCCATGGAGATTTTCGGGAGGGGCACTGAACTTCGGGAGTCTACCGGGAAAATTAGGAGGGTTGGCAAGTATGAGTATTAGCGGGCCAGCTCTAATGCTAAATTGATATTGCCTCAAGGGCCAAATTAAATTACACGGCGGGCCACATTTACTGTGTTCTGCCACACACACACAGTAAGTCTTTGCTGTAGTCCAGCATTCTGTTTTTTTTGTTTACTTTGTAGCCAATTCAGTTTTAATTCAGTACTCTGGAATGCCCTCCCGGTAACAGTTCGAGATGCTACCTCAGTAGAAGCATTTAAGTCTCACCTTAAAACTCATCTGTATACTCTAGCCTTTAAATAGACCTCCTTTTTAGACCAGTTGATCTGCCGCTTCTTTTCTTTCTCCTATGTCCCCCCCTCCCTTGTGGAGGGGGTCCGGTCCGATGACCATGGATGAAGTACTGGCTGTCCAGAGTCGAGACCCAGGATGGACCGCTCGTCGGGACCCAGGATGGACCGCTCGCCTGTATCGGTTGGGGACGTCTCTACGCTGCTGATCCGCTTGAGATGGTTTCCTGTGGACGGGACTCTCGCTGCTGTCTTGGATCCGCTTGAACTGAACTCTCGCGGCTGTGTTGGATCCACTATGGATTGAACTTTCACAGTATCATGTTAGACCCGCTCCACATCCATTGCTTTCGGTCCCCTAGAGAGGGGGGGTTGCCCACATCCGAGGTCCTCTCCAAGGTTTCTCATAGTCAGCATTGTCACTGGCGTCCCACTGGATGTGAATTCGCCCTGCCCACTGGGTGTGAGTTTTCCTTGCCCTTTTGTGGGTTCTTCCGAGGATGTTGTAGTCGTAATGATTTGTGCAGTCCTTTGAGACATTTGTGATTTGGGGCTATATAAATAAACATTAATTGATTGATTCACGGTGGAAGAGGGGTTAGTGCGTCTGCCTCACAATACGAAGGTCCTGCAGTCCTGGGTTCAATTCCAGGCTGAGGATCTTTCTGTGTGGAGTTTGCATGTCCTCCCCGTGAATGCGTGGGTTCCCTCCGGGTACTCCGGCTTCCTCCCACTTCCAAAGACATGCACCTGGGGATAAGTTGATTGGCAACACTAAATTGGCCCTAGTGTGTGAATGATGTCTGTCTATCTGTGTTGGCCCTGCGATGAGGTGGCGACTTGTCCAGGGTGTACACCGCCTTCCGCCCGATTGTAGCTGAGATAGGCGCCAGCGCCCCCCGCGACCACGCTAAAACACTAGCAACACAATAGGCGGATAAGAGATTTTCCAGAATTATCCTAGTAAATGTGTCCAATAACATCTGAATTGAGGGCCTAGAGGGGGGGGGGGTTGCCCACATCTGAGGTCCTCTCCAAGGTTTCTCATAGTCAGCATTGTCACTGGCGTCCCACTGGATGTGAATTCTCTCTGCCCACTGGGTGTGAGTTTTCCTTGCCCTTTTGTGGGTTCTTCCGAGGATGTTGTAGTCGTAATGATTTGTGCAGTCCTTTGAGAAATTTGTGATTTGGGGCTATATAAATAAACATTGATGGATTGATTGATTGAATTTTGTTCTGCATAACCATGCCTAAGCTTCAATGCCTTTGACACCCATGTTCTAAACTAAAAGCCTCGAGTCATCAGTACTAATGTGTGTGGCGGCACAAAAGCTCCCTGAGGCCTGGCTGGTGATAAGCTCTGCACAAACTGTTCAACCGTGAATGAGAAAATGGGTACTTTGAGAAAGTTTGCCTCGACAGATGTGCAACAGACTGCAGTGGAGCTAACACAACAATCCCATACGAGCGATCAGAAAAAGTGATACACATACTAAATAAGCAAGAGCCTGATAACAACAAACTAATTAGCAGTGTGTTTTAACTGCTTAATCCTCAACAAAAACACCATTTAGCCCTGATTGAACAGGCTGTGAGCGATTGTTGCAGGTCAGGCCTGCTGGCAAACATACTTGTGGAACTCCGGCCACGCATGTTTCGACTTCCAACTGCACCTATAAACACTTGGCCGTGGAAGCTGATTGGTCACACGGCAAAAAGTAAATTCTAAATCAATCAATCAATCAATGTTTACTTATATAGCCCTATATAACCCACTAGTGTCTCAAAGGGCTGCACAAACCACTACGACATCCTCGGTAGGCCCACATAAGGGCGAGGAAAACTCACACCCAGTGGGACGTCGGTGACAATGATGACTATGAGAACCTTGGAGAGGAGGAAAGCAATGGATGTCGAGCGGGTCTAACATGATACTGTGAAAGTTCAATCTATAATGGATCCAACACAGTCGCGAGAGTCCAGTCCAAAGCGGATCCAACACAGCAGCGAGAGTCCCGTTCACAGCGGAGCCAGCGGGAAACCATCCCAAGCGGAGGCGGATCAGCAGCGCAGAGATGTCCCCGAGCCGATACACAGGCAAGCAGTACATGGCCACCGGATCGGATCGGACCGGACCGGACCCCCTCCACAAGGGAGAGTGGGACATAGAAGAAAAAGAAAAGAAACGGCAGATCAACTGGTCTAAAAAGGGAGTCTATTTAAAGATTTAAAATAAAAATAAAAATCTCAAATAAGGCTATTTGCTTATTTTCTGTCTGATACGATCATTCGTCTCACTAAGTGAAGTGAAGTGAATTATATTTATATAGCGCTTTTCTCTAGTGACTCAAAGCGCTTTACATAGTGAAACCCAATATCTAAGTTACATTCAAACCAGTGTGGGTGGCACTGGGAGCAGGTGGCTAAAGTGTCTTGCCCAAGGACACAACGGCAGTGACTAGGATGGCGGAAGCGGGAATCGAACCTGCAACCCTCAAGTTGCTAGCACGGCCGCTCTACCAGCCGAGCTATGCCGCCCCTAAGCAGATTTGATGTTAGAGTCTTTTACTTGTTTGACGTGTTTTGCTCCTAAATGATGTCAGTAAGATATTAAAACTCGTTGCTGATGTGTGATGAGCTATTTTGAGTAAAACAAGCTCGGAACTAGAATATCAAATGTTGCAAAGTATAAAACTACTTTTTTTAAAGGCCTACTGAAAGCCACTACTAGCGACCACGCAGTCTGATAGTTTATATATCAATGATGAAATATTAACATCGCAACACATGCCGATACGGCCTTTTTAGTTTACTAAATTACAATTTTTAATTTCCCGCGAAGTCTCGTGTATGACGACGCGTGCGTTTGACGTCTCGGGTCGTAGCGGACATTATTTTCCGGCCCGATCCAAGCTATAAGTAGTCTGCTTTAATCGCATAATTACACAGTATTCTGGACATCTGTGTTCAATTAATAATGGAGAAGTCAAAGTAGAAAGATGGAGGTGGGAAGCTTTTAGCCTTTAGCCACAAAAAGACAGCCAGTGTTTCCTTGTTTAAAATTCGCAAAGATGAAGATGTCAACCGGCAGTTTTCGGTGAGAAAATTGTGGTAATAAGTCGCCTCTTACCGGAGACATCAGCGGAGCGTCCGTCCTGCTGCAGGCGCCTTGGCTTCCCTCAGAGTCTCTGGCGTCAACACACCCGTGGCCACACCCCTCCGACTTTCCGGTACTATATAAATAAATAAATGGGTTGTACTTGTATAGCGCTTTTCTACCTTCAAGGTACGCAAAGCGCTTTGACACTACTTCCACATTTACCCATTCACACACTGATGGAGGGAGCTGCCATGCAAGGCGCCAACCAGGAGCAAGGGTGAAGTGTCTTGCTCAGGACACAACGGACGTGACGAGGTTGGTACTAGGTGGGATTTGAACCAGGGACCCTCGGGTTGCGCACAGCCACTCTCCCACTGCGCCACGCTAAAACACTAGCAACACAATAGGCGGATAAGAGATTTTCCAGAATTATCCTAGTAAATGTGTCTAATAACATCTGAATCGAGGGCCTAGAGGGGGAGGGGGTTGCCCACATCTGAGGTCCTCTCCAAGGTTTCTCATAGTCAGCATTGTCACTGGCGTCCCACTGGATGTGAATTCTCCCTGCACACTAGGTGTGAGTTTTCCTTGCCCTTTTGTGGGTTCTTCCGAGGATGTTGTAGTCGTAATGATTTGTGCAGTCCTTTGAGACATTTGTGATTTGGGGCTATATAAATAAACATTGATTGATTGATTCACGGTGGAAGAGGGGTTAGTGCGTCTGCCTCACAATACGAAGATCCTGCAGTCCTGGGTTCAATTCCAGGCTGAGGATCTTTCTGTGTGGAGTTTGCATGTTCTCCCCGTGAATGCGTGGGTTCCCTCCGGGTACTCCGGCTTCCTCCCACTTCCAAAGACATGCACCTGGGGATAGGTTGATTGGCAACACTAAATTGGCCCTAGTGTGTGAATGATGTCTGTCTATCTGTGTTGGCCCTGCGATGAGGTGGCGACTTGTCCAGGGTGTACCCCGCCTTCCGCCCGATTGTAGCTGACACAGGCGCCAGCGCCACCCCAAAAGGGAATAAGCGGTAGAAAATGGATGGATGGATGGAACATCTGAATCGCTCCCACTGCAATCGCCTTTTTTTTTTTTTTCTAGTCCTTCACTCTAAATTTCCTCATCCATAAATCTTTCATCCTCGCTCAAATTAATGGGAAAATTGTCGCTTTCTCGGTCCGAATAGCTCTAGCTGCTGCTGGCTATGATTGTAAACAATGTGAGGAGCTCTACAACCCGTGACGCCACGCGCACATCGTCTGCTACTTCCGGTACAGGCAGGGCTTTTTTATTAGCGACCAAAAGTTGCAAACTTTATCGTCGATGTTCTCTACTAAATCCTTTCAGCAAAAATATGGCAATATGGCGAAATGATCAAGTATGACACATAGAATGGACCTGCTATCCCTGTTTAAATAAGAAAATCTAATTTCAGTAGGCCTTTAAAGTAAAACTTTCTTATTTCAAGCATGAAATAAAAACTCATGACTTTGACAAAATTAATTCCCAACAAAAACAGCAGGGGGTCCGTCGTCTGGCGGTGGTTTGGCTTCAAGCAGGAAGATGTCGAAAAGACAAGTTTAATTTGTCAAGAGTTGGGCAAAAGCGTTGCTACCAAAAGTAGCATTACTGCTAATAAGTAGCATCATTTTAAAAGTCACCTGTTAATAACTGTTTAATAAATACAGTTTTGGTCAATTGACTTAGTTGTGATTTCCCTCTCTGCATGAAAGTTTAAAAGTTTAAAACTACCACAGTAGTTTTAAGCCGACACGACAAACGCGCTCCGAGGAGATAATGTTTGAAAAAAGGTGACCGTTTTTTACAAAACTTTTGTTTTGAAGGGGGAATTGCAAACTTCCTGTTGATTTTTGCTGGGGGTTGTCAATTAATGAAATGTAGGTCTAAATGAGACCTACATAGAGGTTTTTGTTTCATGTCACTACAACATTCCTACTGGAAGTTACAGGCAAGTTTGTCTGTGTTTTCTTCTGAGGAGCAGTTTTGTCCGTGTTTTATTCCTAGGAGGCACTAGAGCGCAATTTTGAGTTTTGGGATTCGATTTATTGATTAGATCGCAATTTTCACCAGTCCTTTTGTGTGTGTCAAGTTTGGTGAGTTTTGACGCATGTTAAGCGGGTCACATTACAGCTCAAAGAGGCAAAGGTGAGTGTTTTTACAAAACTTTTGGTTTGAAGGGGGAATTGCAAACTTCCTGTTGATTTTTGCTGAAGGATGTCAGTGTATGAAATTTAGGTCTAAGTGAGACCTACATAGAATAAGTGGTTACTACATTTTCACAGAAGTGTAGATAGAACATGTTGAAAGAGAAAATAAGCAGATATTAACAGTAAATGAACAAGTGGACTTACAATCCATTTTTACAGTTTGTCCTTTATAATGAGTACAAAATAATAGGTGTATAAATGACACAATATGTTACTGCAGACTAATTAGGAGTCTTTGTTTGTTTACTTACTACTAAAAGACAAGTTGTCTGGTATGTTCAACATTTTATTTAAGGACTAAATGACAATAATAAACATATGTTTCATGTACCCCCGCATGCTTTAATTTTTCCGTGTGCGGCCCTCAGTGGAAAAAGTTTGGACACCCCCTGATCTAAGTGGTGCGGACACTTCTTTATCTATCCGTCTTTGTGGGGACATTGTTGATTGTCATGTCATGTACGGATGTACTTTGTGGACGCCGTCTGCTGCCCCACACACACAGTAAGTCTTGCTGAGTCCAGCATTCTGTTTTTTTGTTTACTTTGTAGCCAGTTCAGTTTTAATTTTGTTCTGCATAGCCATGCCTAGGCTTCAATGCCCTTTCTTAGCGGCACTCGCCTTTTGTTTATTTCTGTTTTAAGCATTAGATACTTTTTTACCTGCACCCTGCCTCCGCTGTCGTCTGCGTGTTTTTATCACGACAAACCGCCGTCGTCTCACACGACCTGTTCCCGACATCTACAAAGCGATTAGCTACCTGCGCTGTACAGACACTCAACAACGGCACATGAATTGTAAAATTATAATTACTGGTGTGCAACCCAATTGGGTGAAATTACATAATCTCCCACACTAGTGTGCCGCGGCACACTGGTTGAAAAACACTGCCTCACACGACCTGTAATATACATTAGTGGTGCAACGTTAATGGATTTGTATTCCTTAGATTCAACTGCATCCAGCTGTGCTCGTCAGGTTTGACTTTGGGAAGATAGGCATCGATTCGAGATCATTTTAAAAAGGGTATTGATCGATTTTATCACTGCTAGAAAAAGGAAAATATTTAAGAAGAGCAGACTTTACAGTATACCAAGATTAGTAGTTTCAATGAGGAGGATGTTAAACCTGTGGCATCATAGAGGAACAAATGCAAATGACTACAAGACAACACAATAACTTACAGCTAGAGCACAATTGCAAAAGCCACAGGAAAAAATAGTAGGGTCCTTGAATCACAAATTCCCAACTGAATCGTTAAAATGATTGTACAAACCCCGTTTCCATATGACTTGGAAAATTGTGTTAGATGTAAATATAAACAGAATACAATGATTTGCAAATCCTTTTCAACCCATATTCAGTTGAATATGCTACAAAGACAACATATTTGACGTCAAACTGATAAACATTTTTTAGTTTTGCAAATAATCATTAACTTTAGAATTTGATGCCAGCAACACGTGACAAAGGAGTTGGGAAAGGTGGCAATAAATACTTATAAAGTTGAGGATTGCTCATCAAACACTTATATGGAACAACCCACAGGTGTGCAGGCTAATTGGGAACAGGTGGGTGCCATGATTGGGTATAAAAGCAGCTTCCATGAAATGCTAAGTAATTCACAAACAAGGATGGGGTGAGGGTCACCACTTTGTAAGCAAATTGTTGAACAGTTTTAGAACAACATTTCTCAATGAGCTATTGCAAGGAATTTAGGGATTTTACCATCTAGGGTTCGTAAAATCATCAAAAGGTTCAGAGAATCTGGAGAAATCACTGCACATAAGCTGCGATTTTATGGACTTATGGTCCCTCAGGTGGTACTGCATCAAAAACCTACATCAGTGTGTGAAAAATCTTACACATGGGCTCAGGAACACTTCATGAAACCACTGTCAGTTGCTACATCTGTAAGTGCACGTTAAAACTCTACTATGCAAAGCAAAACCCATTTATCAACAACACCCAGAAACGCCCCCGGCTTTGCTGGGCCCGACCTCATCTAAGATGGACTGATGCAAAGTGGAAAGGTGTTCTGTGGTCAAACGAGTCCACATTTCAAATTATACTTGGAAACTGTGGACGTGGTGTCCTCCGGAACAGAGAGAAAACTAACCATTCGGATTGTTATCGGCGCAAATTTCAAAAGCCAGCATCTGTGATGGTATGGGGGTGTATTAGGGCCCAAGGCATGGGTAACTTACACATTTGTGAAGGCACCATTAATGCTGAATGGTCCATACAGTTTTTGGAGCAACATATGTTGTCATCAAAGCAATCTTATCATTGACGCCCCTGCTTATTTCAGCAAGACAATGCTAAGCCACGTGTTACAAAAGCGTTGCTCCGTAGTAAAAGAGTGCAGGTACTTTCCCGCCCCGCCTGCAGTCCAGACATGTCTCCCATGGAAAATGTGTGGCGCATTATGAAGCGTAAAATACGACAGCGGAGACCCCGGACTGTTGAAGGACTGAAGCTCTACATAAAACAAGAATGGGAAAGAATTCCACTTTCAAAGCTTCAACAATTAGTTTCATCACTTCCCAAACGTTTATTGAGTGTTGTTAAAAGAAAAGGTGATGTATTATTCGGTATTCGGCCAAGAGTTTAAATTTTATTCGGCTTCGGCCACAAATTTTCATTCCGGTGCATCCCTATTCTAAATACAACATTTAACCAAACAAACATACATTTCTAGTTCACATAACTTTTTAAAATACATTGTGACATGTTCTTTTTGAAATTAAATACCAAGTCACTCCATTTTGTTTCTTTACCAACAGAATTCCACAAATTAACACCGAGAACAGATAAACATCTACGTTTAACAACCAGTCTTGCTTTTGGTAAAATAAACTTAGATTCATCTCTTAGATTGTATTTGCCGGTCTGTAGAGAGAAATATTTTGGAATTCCTTCTGGAAGAGTATTTATTTTTGCTTTGAACATTATCTGTGTTATTTTATAATAAACAATATCTTGAAATTCCATAAGTTTTGATTAGGGATGCACCGATTAATCGGTAACCGAATATATTCGGCCGAATATGGCAAAAAAAAAGCCACATTCGGCCTTCGGTGGAATGAGTTCAAAACAAGGCCGAATAGTGGCGTGTGACGCAATTTTTTGACGCGGTGACGCAATCAACCAACATTCAGTGACGCGGTGACGTTGGGATATGTTGTGTACCTGTATAAGTGTATGAGGTTACAAGCACACACTTAATTGAGATTTACTTGAGCCTTCTGTTTACATTATTAGCATATCTACTGTGGCTAAGCAGACTTTTGCCAAAAGGACAATAATTCATTTGTTGTGGGTTTATCCACTTTAATGCACTTTATTCTTTTTTTGGAATGCATGGTTTGTTTGAAGGTCTAATATTAATTAAAAACTTTGTGCTTTTTTTTGAAAAGCAAAGGCTACTGGATTATTAAAAAAAATGTCAATATTCAATAAAAAAATTACTTTATTTGAAAAACATGTCTAAATATTTATTCTAGGCTATTTATGCAATATTTATAAAATTGTGAAAAACTGCATTCATCACCTTCGGCCAAGCGTTTAAATTTTATTCGGTTTCGGCCACAAATGTTCATTTCGGTGAATCCCTATTCTAAATACATTTAACCTAACAAACATACATTTCTAGTTCACATAACTTTTTAAAATACATTGTGTGGGCCTACCGAGGATGTCGTGGTGGTTTGTGCAGCCCTTTGAGACACTAGTGATTTAGGGCTATATAAGTAAACATTGATTGATTGATTGAGTGACATGTTCTTTTTGAAATTAAATACAGAGTTACTCATTTTTATTTCTTTACCAACAGAATTCCACAAATTAACACTACGTTTAACAACTAGTCTTGCTTTTGGTAAAATAAACATAGATTAATCTCTTAGATTGTATTTGCCGGTCTGTAGAGAGAAGTATTTTTGAATTCCTTCTGGAATTCAAAACATTATCTGTGTTATTTTATAACAAACACAGTCGGTGTTTCCTTGTTCAAAATTCCCGAAGATTAAGCTTTAATATGGATCAGAGCGGTCAAGCGAACGTGGATCCCGACCAAATGTCAACCGGCAGTTTTTTGGTGAGAAAATTGTGGTAATAAGTCAGCTTTTACCGGAGACATCAGCGGAGCTTCAGTCTTGCTGCAGCTGCGTGACTTCCCTCAGAGACTCTGGGTCAACACACCCCTCCGAATTTCAGGAATTTTATAATCTCACTAAAAGACTAGTAACACAGGGATTTTCCAGAATTATACTGGTAAATGTGTCTAAATGTGTCTAACAGGCTTCACGGTGGCAGAGGGGTTAGTGCGTCTGCCTCACAATACGAAGGTCCTGCAGTCCTGGGTTCAAATCCAGGCTCGGGATCTTTCTGTGTGGAGTTTGCATGTTCTCCCCGTGAATGCGTGGGTTCCCTCCGGGTACTCCGGCTTCCTCCCACCTCCAAAGACATGCACCTGGGGATAAGTTGATTGGCAACACTAAATTGGCCCTAGTGTGTGAATGTGAGTGTGAGTGTTGTCTGTCTATCTGTGTTGGCCCTGCGATGAGGTGGCGACTTGTCCAGGGTGTACCCCACCTTCCCCCCGATTGTAGCTGAGATAGGCGCCAGCGCCCCCTGCGACCCCGAAAGGGAATAAGCGGTAGAAAATGGATGGATGGATGGATGGGTATGGTCATGATTGTGCTTACATTGTTCAAATTAAAAGGTGATGTAACACAGTGGTGAACATGCCCTTTCCCAACTACTTTGGCACGTGTTGCAGCCATGAAAATCTAAGTTAATTATCATTTGCAAAAATAAAATAAAGTTTATGAGTTTGAACATCAAATATGTTGTCTTTGTAGCATATTCAACTGAATATGGGTTGAAAAGGATTTGCAAATCATTGTATTCTGTTTATATTTACATCGAACACAATTTCCCAACTCATATGGAAACGGGGTGTGTATAATAGTATTGATATATGAAATATATAAGCTATAAGTGAGGAAAGTGAAGTTGATGGAAGTTTTCTCTCCCGGCTGACAATAGCAGAGCCTCCCTCCCACTTAGCTGACTGAGCTAGCCGACGATTCTAAACTTCACTTTCTCTTTTCTTCCACAAACTTGCAAAAGTCAGCGGCAAGATGCTTCAGAAAGTGTTGAGTGTGGCCCAGCAACAAGTCATCAAAGTTCCAGGAGAGAGTCCATACTTACTTCTCCCCCACCCCCGCCTGTGCTGCCGCTCCCCGGGCAGACGTCGCAGCCCACACCGCCGCAGGAGCTCCGCAGGGCCGCGGAGACGCACACAGCAGACGCCGAGAAGGCTCCAGCGAGGACCAGGCTAACTTGCGCCGAGGCCCGGGGTCTTAATGTGTCCTCGGAGGGGGAGATAGCGAGCTCCGGCCCTCCGCTTTTAGACGGACTCGGGAAGACTTTTTTTGACAGCTCCCTTCTCCCTTTTTTCTTCTTTTCTTCTTCTTCTTCTTCTTCTCCTTCACTTTTCTCTTTTTGCTGCCTTCACTACATACCAATCACAATACTGCCTCACAATATGGCGGCCGCGCCAGCCCTCTACTCTCGCGAGACTTCAACTTTCCTAGAAGTTGTGCCCGGGGTGGGCGGGGCTTCAACTCTGAGACCATGCACCGTCAGGGGTCGGCGACCCAAAATGTTGAAACCAAAAATACAAAATGTTGGACCAAAAATACAAAAATAAAAATAAAAATCTATCTGGAGGCGCTAAAAATTAAAAGCTATATTACATAAAGATATTGTGTCATGTGATATAAATTGAATTATGACGACTTAAAGCAGGGGTCGGGAACCTTTTTGGCTGAGAGAGCCAAAAATCCAAATATTTTTTAAATGTATTTTTCAACACTGAACACAACTAAACACGTGCATTTTTAAGCAAGACCAACATTTGTAGAGTTTTTGTAATAACATTGTTATTCTGAAGCTAACTGTGGAGGGGGTGTGGCATGCGGGGCCTGCAGCAGTGTAAATGGCCCAGCTGGGCCTTGTTATCTAATCACCTGTCGCTCTGTTGTACGCAGCGGCCCGGAAGAGAGACGGGGTTGGGGGCCGGAGCCAGAGCGTGAGCGAGAAGGAAAGAGAAAAAGAGTCTTATTTAAAAAGAAAACAATATTTAAACCCTGAAACAGGCTCTCATGTCGGTGTTTGGTGGTCTGGAGATCCCCTAGGATTGCAAGCCCCGCATTAACCGATAATAAATAAATAACTTCTTACCAGTATGCAATTTCTTCAACAGGTGCGGTAGAAAATGAATGGATGGATATTTTATATTTTGAACGTTATTTTTAACTCTGTGATTACAGGTGGAATTATTCATGCAATGTCAGCTCAGATTTATCCGAGTCATCAAAAAAGCCAGATCTGGCTCGCGAGCCATAGGTTCCCTACCCCTGACTTCAAGGAAACTAAATGAGCTCAAATATAGAATTGATTAACGTGGACCCCGACTTAAAGAAGTTGAAAAACTTATTGGGGTGTTACCATTTAGAAAAAAAGCTGCTTGTTCTGGCTCTGATGCACCTGTAGTGGCAGGTGGAAAAGGTGGTAGTCATGGTGTGTGCTGTCTTTGGTGATGGTTTTTGGTTTCTTAAGGCAACGGGAGTTATGTAAATCCTTCAGGGAGGACAGGGCGCAGCCGAAGATTTTTTGTGCAGACTTTATGACCCTCCGAATCGCCTGTTTGTCTGCTTCCGTGCAGCTGGCGTACCGCACTGTTATGCAGTATATCAGCAGGCTCTCGACAGCCGAGCGATAGAAGGTCACCATCAGCTGCCTCTCCGGTCTGTTGTTCCTCAGCACCCTCAGGAAGTGGAGTCTCCACTGGGCCTTCTAGATGACCACAGTTGTATTTTGGGTCCAGGACAGGTCAGCAGATATGAGGGGTGCCGAGGAACTTGATGTAGTGTTTTTCCTGAAGTCAAATATGAGTTCCTTGGTTTTTGTGGTGTTCAGTGCCAGATTATTCACTGATAGCATGTTAGCATCGATTAGCTTGCAGCAGGGGTCACCAACCTTTTTGAAACCAAGAGCTACTTCTTGGGTACTGATTAATGCGAAGGGCTACCAGTTTGATACACACTTAAATAAATTGCCAGAAATAGTCAATTTGCTCAATTTATCTTTAACTCTATATAATTATTAATAATTAATGATATTTATCTTTGTGGAAATACTGATCATCTTAATGATTTCCCACAATAAGTATATAATATTGATGACATGTTTTAAATAGGTTAAAATCCAATCTGCACTTTGTTAGAATATATAACAAATTGGACCAAGCTATATTTCCAACAAAGACAAATCATTATTTCTTCAACATTTTCCACGACAAAAATTTTAAAAGAAATTAAAAAGACTTTGAAATAAGATTTAAATTGGATTCTACAGATTTTCTAGATTTGCCAGAATAATTTTATTGAATTTTAATCATATTAAGTTTGAAGAAATATTTCACAAATATTCTTCGTCGAAAAAAACAGAAGCTAAAATGAAAAATTAAATTAAAATGTATTTATTATTCTTTACAATAAAAAAATCAATTTACCTGAACATTGATTTAAATTGTCAGGAAAGAAGAGGAAGGAATTTAAAAGGTAAAAAGTGTTTAAAAATCCTAAAATCATTTTTAAGTTTGTATTTTTTCTCTAAAAATGTCTTTCTAAAAGTTATAAGAAGCAAAGTAAAAAAATAAATGCATTTATTTAAACAAGTGAAGACCAAGTCTTTAAAATATTTTATTGGATTTTCAAATTCTATTGGAGTTTTGTTTATTTATTTACTAGCAAGCTGGTCTGGCTTTGCTCGACATTTTTAATTCTAAGAGAGACAAAACTCAAATAGAATTTGAAAATCCAAGAAAATATTTGAAAGACTTGGTCTTTACTTGTTTAAATAAATTCATTTATTTGTTTTACTTTGCTTCTTATAACTTTCAGAAAGACAATTTTAGAGAAAAAATACCACCTTAAAATGATTTTAGGATTTTTAAACACATTTACCTTTTAAATTCCTTCCTCTTCTTTCCTGATAATTTAAATCAATGTTCAAGCAATTTTTTTTATTGTAAAGAATAATAAATACATTTTAATTTAATTCTTCATTTTAGCTTCTGTTTTTTCAATGAAGAATATTTGTGAAATATTTCTTCAAACTTATTATGATTAAAATTCAAAAAAATGATTCTGGCAAATCTAGAAAATCTGTAGAATCAAATTGAAATCTTATTTCAAAGTCTTTTGAATTTCTTTTAAAAAAAATATTCTGGAAAATCTAGAAGAAATAATGATTTGTCTTTGTTAGAAATATAACTTGGTCCAATTTGTTATATATTCTAACAAAATGCAGATTGGATTTTAACCTATTTAAAACATGTCAACAAAATTCTAAAAATTAATCTTAATCAGGAAAAATTACCAATGATGTTCCATAAATTATAATTTTTTTATTTTTTCAAAAATATTCAAATTAGCTAGTTTTTTCTCTTCATATTTTTGGGTTGAATTTTGAATTTTAAAGGGTCGAAATTGAATATAAACAATGTTTCAAAATGTTATTTTCATTTTTTTCGTGTTTTTCTCCTCTTTTAAACCGTTCAATTAAGTCATTTTTTCATCATTTATTCCCTACAAAAAAACTCCCGTAAAAGGAACAAAAAAAGTACGACGGAATGACAGACAGAAATACCCATTTTTTTATCCATATAGATTTATTTATTAAAGGTAAATTGAGCAAATTGGCTATTTCTGCCAATGTATTTAAGTGTGTATCAAACTGGTAGCCCTTGGCATTAATCAGTACCCAAGAAGTAGCTCTTGCTTTCAAAAAGGTTGCTGACCCCTGCTCTAACGGGTGACTTTTCAGTGGTGCGACTATTTGTAGCAACACTTTTGCCCCATGATTGTTCAACATCTTCCCGCTTGAAGCCAAACCACCGCCAGACGATGGACCCCCTGCTGTTTTTCTTGGGAAGTTTTGGGGACTTTCAACCTTTTTTGGACTTTTTCCGACTTTTCCTTAAATTTCTCTCCCCCTCTTGGTGGGCCTCTGCTGGGTAGCTTTTGGACATGCCGGCAGCCCCCGAATAAAGAAGTAGGTGGGAAGCGGTGTATTGCAGCCGGCTGTAGCAACACAAACACAGCCGGTTTTTGTTTGTTTATTGTGAAGCTTTACTATGGAACAGAGCGGTCAAGCGAACATGGTTCCCGACCACATGGTTTCGGTGAGAAAAATTGTGGTAATAAGTCGGCTCTTACCCTAAACATGAGCAGAGCTTGTGTCGTTCCTCCTGCAGCTATCAAAGAGGCAGCTGCGACTTTCTTGGCTCCTCCGTGGCTTACCTCAGAGACACTGGCGGTCACCGCACACCTCTGACTTTCAGGTATGACTATATAATCTCGCTAAAACAGTAGTAACACAATAAGCTGATAAGGGATTTTCCAAAATTATGCTAGTAAATGTGTCTAATAACATCTGAATCGCTCCCACTGCAATGTCTTTTTTTTTTGTGCTTCACTCTAACTTTCCTCATCCACAAATCTTTCATTTTCGCTTTGTCGGTCCGAATCGCTCTCGCTGCTGGTGGCCCTGATTGTAAACAATGTGAGGATGTGAGGAGCTCCACAACCCGTGACGTCACGCGCATATCGTCTGCTATTTCCGGTACAGGCAAGGCTTTTTTATTAGTGACCAAAAGTTGTGAACTTTGTCGTCGATGTTCTCTACTAAATCCTTTCAGCAAAAATATGGCAAATTTGCATAGAATGGACCTGCTATCCCCGTCTAAATAAGAAAATAGATCTCATTTCAGTAGGCCTTTAAGGTATTCAACTCTCTACTGCCATCTGGCGGCTAAAGTGGATAGTGCATCCCCACCGAATTTGTCACCTTTCACGTGTCAGGTAATGGGGCCGTGTGAACCCCCTTCTTACTCGACAAAACATGAAGTCTTTGAGTGCATTGACTTGTGAGACAGCACCCTCTGCTGGACACACCATTTATGTTTCAGTTAGCACTTCAGAATTAAATGCATTCCTACTCCTGTGCGAATCCAGCAGAGAAATGGCGTGTGTGCCAATGTGGAAGCCGGTAAAAGAAACAGGTATGGTGAACGGTGCCTCGGTTTTCGTACTCTCAATTTTTGAGGACAAAGTTCACCAAATGTCTCGGTTTGAGTCTTTGTTGTGCGATAGTAGTGACTGTGATAACCACGCGATTGTTGTGATATTGTCATGGCCTTCTTCTGCCAGGAGATATCCCCATTTCTCTGCCAAATGTGTTGCTGAGAGATGTGTTATTGACGTTGTCTTTTCAGCTATTATGGTCCCAGACCTCAACCCCTGGTAAGAGGCAGTGGAAGTTTGAAGTTCCTTGGAGTATTCCAGTCCATCTAGCTGGATTGGGATGCGTATCTGGCAAGCTCAGTTAGGGTGAGTATCTGGCAACCTCTGTCAGGTAGAGTATCTGGCAACCTCACTCAGGCTCTATCTGGCAACCTCAGTTAGGAGAGCATCTGGCAACATCAGTCAGGCTCTATCTGGCAACCTCAATCAGGTAGAGTATCTGGCAACCTCAGTCACGGAGCGTATCTGGCAACCTCAGTCAGGGAGAGTATCTGGCAACCTTAGTCAGGGCGAGTATCTGGCAACCTCAGTCAGAGAGAGTATCTGGCAACCTCAGTCAGAGAGAGAATCTGGCAACCTCAACCAGGTAGAGTATCTGGCAACATCAGTCAGGCTCTATCTGGCAATCTCAATCAGGCAGAGTATCTGGCAACCTCAGTCAGAGAGAGTATCTTGCAACATCAGTCAGGGCAAGTATCTGGCAACCTCAGTCAGAGAGAGTATCTGGCAACCTTAGTCAGGGCGAGTATCTGGCAACATCAGTCAGGGCAAGTATCTGGCAACCTCAGTCAGAGAGAGTATCTGGCAACATTAGTCAGGGCGAGTATCTGGCAACCTCAGTCAGAGAGAGTATCTGGCAACCTCAGTCAGGTAGAGTATCTGGCAACATCAGTCAGGGCGAGTATCTGGCAACTTCAGTCAGGGCGAGTATCTGGCAACCTCAATCAGGGTGAGTATCTGGCAACCTCAGTCAGGTAGAGTATCTGGCAACCTCAGTCAGGTAGAGTATCTGGCAACCTCAGTCAGGGAGAGTATCTGGCAACTTCAGTGACGGAGCGTTTCTGGCAAACTCATTCAGGGAGAGTATCTGGCAACCTCAGTCAGGGTATCTGGCAACCTCCGTCAGGTAGAGTATCTGGCAACCTCAGTCAGGGAGAGTATCTGGCAACGTCAGTCATGGAGAGTATCTGGCAACCTCAGTCAGGGACAGTATCTGGCAACCTTAGTCAGGGCGAGTATCTGGCAACCTCAGTCAGAGAGAACATCTGGCAACCTTAGTCAGGGTGAGTTTCTGGCAACCTCAGAGAGAGTATCTGGCAACCTCAGTTAGGTAGAGTATCTGGCAACATCAGTCAGGTAGAGTATCTGGCAACCTTAGTCAGGGCGAGTATCTGGCAACCTCAGTCAGAGAGAGTATCTGGCAACCTTAGTCAGGGCGAGTTTCTGGCAACCTCAGTCAGGGAAATTGTCCGGCAACCTCAGTCAGAGAGAGCATCTGGCAACATCAGTCAGGCAGAGTATCTGGCAACCTCAACCAGGGTGAGTATCTGGCAACCTCAGTCAGATAGAGTATCTGGCAAACTCAGTCAGGGAGAGTATCTGGCAACGTCAGTCACGGAGCAAATCTGGCAACCTCAGTCAGGGAGAGTATCTGGCAAACTGAGTCAGGGAGAGTATCTGGCAACATCAGTCAGGGAGCAAATCTGGCAACCTCAGTCACGGAGCGTTTCTGGCAACCTCAGTCAGGTAGAGTATCTGGCAACCTTAGTCAGGGCGAGTATCTGGCAACCTCAGTCAGAGAGAGTATCTGGCAACCTTAGTCAGGGTGAGTATCTGGCAACCTCAGTCAGAGAGAGTATCTGGCAACCTCAGTCAGGGCGAGTATCTGGCAACATCAGTCAGGGACAGTATCTGGCAACCTCAGCCAGAGAGAGTATCTTGCAACATCAGTCAGGGACAGTATCTGGCAACCTCAACCAGAGAGAGTATCTGGCAACCTTAGTCAGGGCGAGTATCTGGCAACCTCAGTCAGAGAGAGTATCTGGCAACCTTAGTCAGGGCGAGTATCTGGCAACATCAATCAGGGACAGTATCTGGCAACCTCAGCCAGAGAGAGTATCTGGCAACCTTAGTCAGGGCGAGTATCTGGCAACATCAATCAGGGACAGTATCTGGCAACCTCAGCCAGAGAGAGTATCTTGCAACATCAGTCAGGGACAGTATCTGGCAACCTCAGCCAGAGAGAGTATCTGGCAATCTCAGTCAGGGAGAGTATCTGGCAACATCAGTCAGGCAGAGTATCTGGCAACCTCGGTCAAGGAGATTGTCCGGCAACATCAGTCAGGCTCTATCTGGCAACCTCAACCAGTGTGAGTATCTGGCAACCTCAGTCAGGGAGAGTATCTGGCAACCTCAGTCAGGGAGAGAATCTAGCAATGCCAGTCAGGGAGAGAATCTGTCAACGTCAGTCAGGGAGAGAATCTGGCAACGTCAGTCAGGGAGTGAATCTGGCAACCTGAGCCAAGGGAGAGCATCTGGCAACCTCAGTCAGGGAGAGTATCTGGCAACCTCAGTCAGAGAGAGTATCTTGCAACATCAGTCAGGGACAGTATCTGGCAACCTCAGCCAGAGAGAGTATCTGGCAATCTCAGTCAGGGAGATTGTCTTGCAACATCAGTCAGGCTCTATCTGGCAACCTAAATCAGGGTGAGTATCTGGCAACCTCAGTCAGGTAGAGTATCTGGCAACCTCAGTCAGGTAGAGTATCTGGCAACTTCAGTCACGGAGCGTATCTGGCAACCTCAGTCAGGGAGAGGATCTGGCGACATCAGTCAGGCTCTATCTGGCAACCTCAGTCAGGTAGAGTATCTGGCAACATCAGTCAGGGACAGTATCTGGCAACCTTGGTCAGGGCGAGTATCTGGCAACTTCAGTCAGGTAGAGTATCCGGCAACATCAGTCAGGCAGAGTATCTGGCAACATCAGTCAGGCAGAGTATCTGGCAACCTCAGTCAGGCAGAGTATCTGGCAACCTCAGTCAGGCTCTATCTGGCAACCTCAATCAGGGAGAGCATCTGGCAACCTCAGTCAGGGAGAGAATCTGGCAACATCAGTCAGGGAGAGAATCTGGCAACATCAGTCAGGGAGATTGTCTGGCAACATCAGTCAGGCTCTATCTGGAAACCTCAAACAGGGAGAGCATCTGGCAACCTCCATCAGAGGAAAGTTGACTAAATATCAATAAGTAAATGCTTACTATTGATTGATGGATGACACAATAAGTATGATTGCATAGGATCCACACATGTGCATTTCTTGACATAATATTACATTTCTTGACATAATATTACATTTCTTGACATAATATTACATTTCTTGACATAATATTACATCAGCAGAGCACACCTGTCCCCTGCGAGTCCCAGTAAAGACCGAGGAGGAGCTGCAGAGACGAGAGTCCACACAGACAGAAGATGTTTGTCCAGCAGCTGCTTCTCACACTCTGCTACTTTCAACACTCCAGAGGCAAATAAAGAAAAAGAGCATCAATGTCTGCAGCTTGGTTACAAATCCTATTTCTTTCAAAAGTGCAGTTGAAAAATGTCCGGTGTTTTGCAAACAGAACACTTTAGGATCCAAGTGTTGGATTCAGTAGACAAGAAGAAAAAGAAGAAGAAGAAGTTAGTGCATAGTGGCAGCAAGTCACTTAGTGTACTCACATCAAGGCTTGGTCACAATTGGAATACTTGCATCAGTGCACTTCACTGAGTACACTGTGTACTTCTTCTAGTGCTGGCATAGGTCTGATCCTGTGGGACTGGAAATGATCACAAGTCTGATCCTGTGGGACTGGAAATGACCACAAAACTCTAATTCTTCATGGGGACTGTTGGACAACTGGATTCCTTTCACTGACTTTATGAGTCCCTCTCTAACATTTCCAGTTAGTCAGTGAAACTTGAGTTTTCGTCAACCAGTCAGTCAGTGAAACTTGAGTCTTCATCATTCAGTTAGTCAGTGAAAATTGAGTCTTCATCAACCAAATAGTCAGTGAAACTTGAGTCTTCATCAACTAGTCAGTCAGTGAAACTTGAGTCTTTGTCAAGCAGTCAGTCAGTGAAACTTGAGTCTTCATCAACTAGTCAGTCAGTGAAACTTGAGTCTTTGTCAAGCAGTCAGTCAGTGAAACTTAAGTCTTCGTCAACCAGTCGGTCAGGGACACTTGAGTTTTCTTCAACCAGTTAGTCAGTGAAACTGAGTCTTCATCAAGCAGTCAGTCAGTGAAACTTGAGTCTTCATCAACCAGTTAGTCAGTGAAACTTGAGTCTTCATCAACTGGTCAGTCAGTGAAACTTGAGTCTTTGTGAAGCAGTCAGTCAGTGAAACTTGAGTCTTCGTCAAGCAGTCAGTCAGTGAAACTTGAGTCTTCATCAACTAGTCAGTCAGTGAAACTTGAGTCTTTGTCAAGCAGTCAGTCAGTGAAACTTGAGTCTTCATCAACTAGTCAGTCAGTGAAACTTGAGTCTTTGTCAACCAGTTAGTCAGTGAAACTTGAGTCTTTGTCAAGCAGTCAGTCAGTGAAACTTGAGTCTTCGTCAACCAGTCAGTCAGTGAAACGTGAGTCTTTGTCAACCAGTCATTCAGTGAAACTTGAGTCTTCATCAAGCAGTCAGTCAGTGAAACTTGAGTCTTTGTCAACCAGTCAGTCAGTGAAACTTGACTCTTCATCAAGCAGTCAGTCAGTGAAAGTTGAGTCTTTGTCAAGCAGTTAGTCAGTGAAACTTGTGTCTTCATGACCAGTCAGTCAGTGAAACTTGAGTCTTCATCAGGCAGTCAGTCCATGAAACTTGAGTCTTTGTCAAGCAGTCAGTCAGTGAAACTTAAGTCTTCATCAACCAGTCAGTCAGTGAAACTTGAGTCTTTGTCAAGCAGTCAGTCAGTGAAACTTAAGTCTTCATCAACCTGTCAGTCAGTGAAACTTGAGTCTTTGTCAAGCAGGCAGTCAGTGAAACTTGAGTCTTTGTCAACCAGTCAGTCAGTGAAACTTAAGTCTTCGTCAAGCAGTCAGTCAGTGAAACTTGAGTCTTCGTCAAGCAGTCAGTCAGTGAAACTTAAGTCTTCGTCAAGCAGTCAGTCAGTGGAACTTGAGTCTTCGTCAGGCAGTCAGTCCATGAAACTTGAGTCTTTGTCAAGCAGTCAGTCAGTGAAACTTAAGTCTTCATCAACCAGTCAGTCAGTGAAACTTGAGTCTTTGTCAAGCAGTCAGTCAGTGAAACTTAAGTCTTCATCAACCTGTCAGTCAGTGAAACTTGAGTCTTCGTCAAGCAGGCAGTCAGTGAAACTTGAGTCTTTGTCAAGCAGTCAGTCAGTGAAACTTAAGTCTTCATCAACCTGTCAGTCAGTGAAACTTGAGTCTTTGTCAAGCAGGCAGTCAGTGAAACTTGAGTCTTTGTCAACCAGTCAGTCAGTGAAACTTAAGTCTTCGTCAAGCAGTCAGTCAGTGAAACTTGAGTCTTTGTCAACCAGTCAGTCAGTGAAACTTAAGTCTTCGTCAAGCAGTCAGTCAGTGGAACTTGAGTCTTCGTCAGGCAGTCAGTCCATGAAACTTGAGTCTTTGTCAAGCAGTCAGTCAGTGAAACTTAAGTCTTCATCAACCAGTCAGTCAGTGAAACTTGAGTCTTTGTCAAGCAGTCAGTCAGTGAAACTTAAGTCTTCATCAACCTGTCAGTCAGTGAAACTTGAGTCTTTGTCAAGCAGGCAGTCAGTGAAACTTGAGTCTTTGTCAAGCAGTCAGTCAGTGAAACTTAAGTCTTCATCAACCTGTCAGTCAGTGAAACTTGAGTCTTTGTCAACCAGTCAGTCAGTGAAACTTAAGTCTTCGTCAAGCAGTCAGTCAGTGAAACTTGAGTCTTTGTCAACCAGTCAGTCAGTGAAACTTAAGTCTTCGTCAAGCAGTCATTCAGTGAAACTTGAGTCTTCATCAACTATTCAGTCAGTGAAATTTGAGTCTTTGTCAAGCAGTCAGTCAGATAAACGTGAGTCTTTGTCAATCAGTCAGTCAGTGAAACTTGAGTCTTTATCAACTAGTTAGTCAGTGAAACTTGAGTCTTCATCAACTACTCAGTCAGGGAAACTTGAGTCTTTGTCAAGCAGTCATTCAGTGAAACTTGAGTCTTCATCAAGCAGTCAGTCAGTGAAACTTGAGTCTTTATCAACTAGTTAGTCAGTGAAACTTGAGTCTTCATCAACTATTCAGTCAGTGAAATTTGAGTCTTTGTCAAGCAGTCAGTCAGTGAAACTTGTGTCTTTGTCAACCAGTTGGTCAGGGAAACTTTATTCTTCATCAACCAGTTGGTCAGTGAAACTTGAGTCTTCATCAACTACTCAGTCAGTGAAACTTGAGTCTTTATCAACTAGTTAGTCAGTGAAACTTGTGTCTTCTTTACCAGTGTACTGCAGTGCACTGGGACTTTTGCCGTACTTCTCATTGCAAGTGTACTTGAGTGCACTGGGACTTTTGCCGTACTTCTCATTGCAAGTGTACTGCAGTGCACTGGGACTTTTGCCGTACTTCTCATTGCAAGTGCACTGGGAGTGACAAGCTGACAACAATGGCGGCTGAGCAGCAACTAGTCGTGGTGGTGAGTCATGAACAGAAGAAGATGACTCACCTTTTTCGATGGCTTTTACCTAAAATACTATTATTTTATTAAAGTCATTCCTACTTTACTTTTGATATTATTAGTTATGCTCCATTTTGTTTATTTATTATATATTATTGTATTAATATATATAAATATATTGTCTTAATGTTTTACATTTTATCCTATTTTCTTCTTCTATTCTCCCTATTTGACTATTTTCACCTGCCAGTGTTCCTCAGATTGAGTGCCAGGGATGATCTGTGGGGAACTAAGTGCACTCAGTGCGCTTCGTCAAGTGTACTGCGGGAAGTATTCCAGCCGGGAGTCCGAGTTTTGGCACTTAGGCCTCACATCCTGCACTTGGAAGTCAAATAGGAAAAGAGTGCAGTTGTGTTTTCCGTCAATAGGTGTCACTGTTTCCTTTTTTTTGGTGTGTTTTTGTGCACTTGTGGGCCAGCCGCTGCCCCCCCCCCCCCTCCCCCCACCCGAGGGAGTCCAGACTAGCACAGGCTTGGGGGTCTGCAGTCATTGGTCGCTCTCTTTGGCACAACATAGAAGGACACACTAGGTCTAAACCGGAAAAACCGACAATTTTGAAGTTAATTTGAAGTCACGGAGTATAGCAGTGGTCCCCAAACAATATTATTATTAAATCAACATAAAAAAACACAATATATACATTATAGAACAATATAGATCAATACAGTCCGTAGGCACACATGATTGTATTTCTTTATGAAAAAAACAAAAACAAAAGACCAGTAAGCAGCTATGTTTTATTACTATACCGTAGCTGTGGGTGTCAAATATGAGTCATAAAATGACTGGTAGAGGGCTCTAGTGATCCTTTTTGCGACTACTCGGCCGCATAAGAAGAGACAATGAGTGACCTGATATGTGCCGGGACGGGATATGACGGACCTTTTAGGATGTAACACTCCTAAACAACCGGGCTGAAATAAAACATGTTCCAGTTCCTAAATACCCAGTGTATTATTCATACAATCACACTTCCTGGTGGCAGCGGTGGGATAAAGAGATCACCCGCGGAGCAGAAGGGGAGGGGGAGTTGTCCGAGGATAATTCCGTCGTCGCCCCCGCACTTGAGGAGCCGAGCTAACTGATAGCGGTTTTCTAAAATGGACTTTTAATGGAAGCAGGAGGTAATAAAGGAAGATCTCCATCGAGACTTTGAAAACTGAAGAAAGATAAGGAAGACTTCTATAAATAAGTTATCGATGCTTTTGATCAGAAGGAGCTGGCATGGACTTTATTTATAAGTAAAGGTAAGACAATAATAACGTTTTATTTTAATTAAATGTGCTTTTCATGATGGTGTCCTTACATCACACTCAAATCTTTACTGCATGCCTTTGGTAAGTGCCGGAGTGAGAAGCAGGAGGTAATAAAGGAAGATCTCCATCGAGACTTTTAAAACTGAAGAAAGATAAGGAAGACTTCTATAAACAAGTTATCGATGCTTTTGATTAGAAGGAGCTGTGCATGGACTTTATTTATAAGTAAAGGTAAGACAATAATAACGTTTTATTTTAATTAAATGTGCGTTCCATGATGGCATCCTTACATCACACTCAAATTTTTACTGCATGCCTTTGGTAAGTGCCGGAGTGAGAAGCAGGAGGTAATAAAGGAAGATCTCCATCGAGACTTTGAAAACTGAAGAAAGATAAGGAAGACTTCTATAAACAAGTTATCGATGCTTTTGATTAGAAGGAGCTGACATGGACTTTATTTATAAGTAAAGGTAAGACCATAATAACGTTTTTTTTTTTTTAATTAAATGTGCTTTTCATGATGGTATCCTTACATCACACTCAAATTTTTACTGCATGCCTTTGGTAAGTGCCGGAGTGAGACGAGGTTTTAAATTAATCAGCGCCCCGGCGGCAATTCAAGGAAAGACGGTAAGTTGAAAAAGATTTGTTGTATTCTCTTTTTATTTATCTTTTACACAACGTGACAACTTCACTGCTTTTGTATATTTGGTTCCGTTTTTGTTTTTTTTGGGCGAAAATGCACGAGTGGAAACGTTTAGGTTGAGGATACTTCAGCATTTTTCCACGAGAACTGATGTAACACAGTGGTGAACATGCCCTTTCCCAACTACTTTGGCACGTGTCGCAGCCATGAAATTCTAAGTTAATTATTATTTGCACATAAAAAAAATAAAGTTTATGAGTTTGAACATCAAATATGTTGTCTTTGTAGCATATTCAACTGAATATGCAAATTTGCAAATCATTGTATTCCGTTTATATTTACATCGAACACAATTTCCCAACTCATATGGAAACCGGGTTTGTACAAATATTTTTTTCCTTCAAATATAGTGCCTGGAATATAGGGCACTTTAGTACAGTAGAAGTGTTAAGGACTCCACAATCCACTTTTGTTTTTCCCACAATGCAGTCCCAACCAAACCCGGGTTAGACCTTGGGGCAGGACGGCTCTTTTAGGCCCACAAGCTTTTGTTTTGAAAATCACATTCAGTGCATTTTGTTGTGAGTCAAAGGTAGAAAATGCACAAAACACACACACAGCTGCTCTCACAATAATGATGATGCTCATGATAGTACTTTAATGTACAAACCCCGTTTCCATATGAGTTGGGAAATTGTGTTCGATGTAAATATAAACAGAATACAATGATTTGCAAATCCTTTTCAACCCATATTCAGTTGAATATGCTACAAAGACAACATATTTGATGTTCAAACTCATAAACTTTATTTTTTATTGCAAATAATAATTAACTTAGAATTTCATGGCTGCAACACGTGCCAAAGTAGTTGGGAAAGGGCATGTTCACCACTGTGTTACATCACCTTTTCTTTTAACAACACTCAATAAACGTTTGGGAACTGAGGAAACTAATTGTTGAAGCTTTGAAAGTGGAATTCTTTCCCATTCTTGTTTTATGTAGAGCTTCAGTCCTTCAACATCGTATTTTACGCTTCATAATGCGCCACACATTTTCCATGGGAGACAGGTCTGGACTGCAGGCGGGCCAGGAAAGTACCCGCACTCTTTTACTACGAAACCACACTGTTGTAACACTTGTCTTGCTGAAATAAGCAGGGGCGTCCATGATAACGTTGCTTGGATGACAACATATGTTGCTCCAAAACCTGTATGGACCTTTCAGCATTAATGGTGCCTTCACAGATGTGTAAGTTACCCATGCCTTGGGCACTAATACACCCCCATACCATCACACATGCTGGCTTTTACACTTTGCGCCTATAACAATCCGGATAGCTATTTTCCTCTTCGTTCCGGAGGACACCACGTCCACAGTTTCCAAATATAATTTGAAATGTGGACTCGTCAGACCACATAACACTTTTCCACTTTGCAACAGTCCATCATAGATGATCTCAGGCCTAGTGAAGCCGGCGGTGTTTCTGGGTGTTGTTGATAAATGGCTTTTGCTTTGCATAGTAGAGTTTTAACTTGCACTTACAGATGTAGCGACCGGCTGTAGTTACTGACAGTGGTTTTATGAAGTGTTCCTGAGCCCATGTGGTGATATCCTTTACACACTGATGTCGGTTTTTGATGGTCCTTAATATCATCGCTTACGTGCAGTGATTTCTCCAGATTCTCTGAACCTTTTGATGATTTTACGGGCCGTAGATGGTAAAATCCCTAAATTCCTTGCAATAGCTCGTTGAGAAATGTTGTTCTAAAACTGTTCGACAATTTGCTCACAAAGTGATGACCCTCACCCCATCCTTGTTTGTGAATTACTTAGCATTCCATGGAAGCTGCTTTTATACCCAATCATGGCACCCACCTGTTCCCAATTAGCCTGCACACCTGTGGGATGTTCCATATAAGTATTTGATGAGCATTTTTTCAACTTTATCAGTATTTATTGCCACCTTTCCCAACTTCTTTGTCACGTGTTGCTGGCATCAAATTCTAAAGTTAATGATTATTTGCTAAGAACATCAAATATGTTGTCTTTGTAGCATATTCAACTGAATATGGGTTGAAAATTATTTGCAAATCATTGTATTCTGTTTATATTTACATCAAACGCAATTTCCCAACTCATATGGAAACGGGGTTAGTACATGACAGTCTCATAAAGCACACAAACAGGGGGATGGAGTGGGCGGGGCTTACCGTTAGCTGCCGTGTACGTTTAAGCGCACATTTTGGTTGCGAGTTGACTTCCCCCGTTTTGTGTTTCCCTGCACTTTTGCTCATGTTCTCCTCCTGCAAATATTTTTAGGACTTAAAAAGTACATCTCGTTTGCATGTGAGTCAAGTCTACTCGCAATATTTACAACAGCATCCACCTGAAATGATGCCGGCAACTACAAGGAAGGAGAGCAGGTGTATGCACAGTCCTGCTCAAAAGTGTACGTACACCTGTAAAGAAGATGATGTCATAGCTGTCTTGACTTTCCAATCATTTCTTCATGTTTTTGTGATGTAGTGATTGGAGCACATACTTGTTGCTCACAAAAAACATTCATGAAGTTTTCTTCTTTGATGAATCTATTACTGAAAAATGTGAGCAATTAAAAGTATACGTACAGCAATGTTCATATTTGCTTACATGTCCCTTTGGCAAGTTTACCTGCAATAAGGCGCTTTTGGTAGCCATCCACAAGCTTCTGTTTACATTTTTCACCACAAAATTGCTGCAGTTCAGCTAAATATGTTGCTTTTTTGACATGGACTTGTTTCTTCAGCATTGTCCACACCTTTAAGTCAGGACAGAACTCTCCTCCAGAAGGTCTTATCTTTGTCCATGTTGATGTCAGATGAAACAAAAATGGAGCAGTTTGACCACAATACCCAGCATTATGTTTGGAGGAGAAAAGGTGAGGCCTTTAATCCCAGGAACACCATCCTAACGTCAAGCGGGTCTAACACAATACTATGAAAGTTCAATCCATAAGGCGCTTTTGGTAGCCATCCACAAGCTTCTGCCTACATTTTTCACCACAAAAATGCTGCAGTTCAGCTAAATGTGTTGCTTTTCTGACATGGACTTGTTTCTTCAGCATTGTCCACACCTTTAAGTCAGGACAGAACTTTCCTCCAGAAGGTCTTATTTTTGTCAATGTTGATGTCAGATAAAACAAAAATGAAGCTGTTTGGACACTATACCCAGCATTATGTTTGGAGGAGAAAAGGTGAGGCCTTTAATCCCAGGAACACCATGCCTACCGTCAAGCGGGTCTAACATAATACTGTGAAAGTTCAATCCATAAGGCGCTTTTGGTAGCCATCCACAAGCTTCTGCTTACATTTTTCACCACAAAATTGCTGTAGTTCAGCTAAATGTGTTGCTTTTCTGACATGGACTTGTTTCTTCAGCATTGTCCACACTTTTTAACTCAGGACTTTGGGAAGGCCGTTCTAAAACTTTCATTCTAGCCTGATTTAGCCATTCCTTTACCACTTTTGATGTGTGTTTGGGGTCATTGTCCTGTTGGAACAAGACCCAACCTCCGGGCTGATGATTTAGGTAGGTTGTCCTGAAGAATTTGGAGGTAATCCTCATTTTTTCATTGTCCCGTTTAAAGCAGCAGTTCCATTGGCAGCAAAACCGGCCCATAGCATAATAGTACCACCACCATGCTTGACAGTAGGAATAGTGTTCCTGGGTTTAAAAGCCTCACCTTTTCTCCTCCAAACATATACAGTGGGGCCAAAAAAGTATTTAGTCAGCCAGCGATTGTGCAAGTTCTCCCACTTCAAAGGATGACAGAGGTCTGTAATTTTCATCATAGGTACACTTCAACTGTGAGAGACAGAATGTGGGAAAAAAAATCCAGGAATTCACATTGTAGGAATTTTAAAGGATTAATTTGTGGAAAATAAGTATTTGGTCAACCAGTCAAAGGAGGTTTTGGCTCAAAATCTCACGATACATGGCCCCGTTCATTCTTTCCTTAACACGGATCAGTCGTCCTGTCCCCTTAGCAGAAAAACAGCCCAGAAGCATGATGTTTCCACCCCCATGCTTCACAGTAGGTATGGTGTTCTTGGGATGCAACTCCGTATTCTTCTTCCTCCAAACACGACGAGTTGAGTTTATACCAAAAAAAGTTCTATTTTGATTTCATCTGACCACATGACATTCTTCCATGTGCTCTCTGGCAAACTTCAGACATGCACTGGCTTAAGCAGGGGGACACGTCTGGCACTGCAGGATTTTATTCCAGTTGTCGGTGTAGTGTGTTACTGATGGTAACCTTTGTTACTTTGGTCCCAGCTTTCTGCAGGTCATTCACCAGGTCCCGCCGGCGTGGTTCTGGGATTTTTGCTCACCGTTCTCATGATCAATTTGACCCCACGGGATGAGATCTTGCGTGGAGCCCCAGATCGAGGGAGATTATCAGTGGTCTTGTATGTCTTCCGTTTTCTGATAATTGCTCCCACAGTTGATTTTTTTCACACCAAGCTGCTTGCCTATTGTAGATTCCCTCTTCCCAGTCTGGTGCAGGTCTACAATTCTTTTCCTGGTGTCCTTTGACAGCTCTTGGCCATAGTGGAGTTTGGAGTCTGACTGTTGGAGGCTGTGGACAGGTGTCTTTTATACAGATAACGAGTTCAAACAGGTGCCGTTAATACAGGTAACGAGTGGAGGACAGAAGAGCTTCTTAAAGAAGAAGTTACAGGTCTGTGAGAGCCAGAGATCTTCCTTGTTTGAAGTGACCAAATACTTATTTTCCACAAATAAATTATTTAAAATTCCTACAATGTGAATCCCTGGATTTTTTTCTTCACATTCTGTCTCTCACAGTTGAAGTGTACCTATGATGAAAATTACAGACCTCTTTCATCCTTTGAAGTGGGAGAACTTGCACAATCGCTGGCTGACTAAACACTTTTTTGCCCCCACTGTACTTGTGATTGCTCACATTTTCAGTAAAGCCCTAATAAATTCATAAAAGAAGCAAAATTCATGAATGTTTTTTGTGAGCAACAAGTATGTGCTCCAATCACTAGATCACAAAAAAAATAAGAAACGACTGGAAAGTCAAGACAGCCATGACATCATCTTCTTTACAGGTGTACGTACACTTTTGACCAGGACTGTATAAGTTGTGTCCATGGCGTCACATGAAAACCTGCGTTCAACGTTCTGCGTTCTCTTGGCGCCTTTGAGCACACGGCGCTGCAACGATGGCGTCCGAGAAGGTCGGGACAGAAAAGCCTTTGGACCTTCCGGGACCTTTGCCCCCGCCGCCCTCTGCTGGTTCAGGAGTGTCAGTAGCGATGGTGGGTCTGGTGAGAATACTGCGAGCTCTGCTGGGAGGAGGACGTGTATCCCATGGTGCTCTGAGGCTGAGTGGAACCTTGGATACTGCTTTGGTAGCCCAGCCGGGTAGTGGAGTGCTGACGGAGAAAGGTGGGAGGAGAACAACAACGTTTTAGACAACCGGATCAGTCTTTTCGAGACGCTGCTCGCCAAACGTTATTTCAGGTGACATTTCAGGAAGATTAACCTTAACCGAAAATTAACTATCATTCTTTCCTAAGCGATTCAATCATTAGGGCTGTGCAATTTACCTGTCAGGTTCAAACACCAATGGCATATATTAACCAAGACAAGAAGCAAGGAATCAGACGGAGACAGGATTCAATTTAGCTCACGAGGAGGCTGCACACTCAGCTACAGCCTCCCACCAAGCTCTGAAGGCAATCCCAAAACAGTGCTCCTTTATTTGGGCATTTTCTGATTACATTACACAGCTGCTCCTAAGGGGAGGTGGTCATAAACTGCTGTTGCACTCAGTCATAAACAATTTTCTGATTACATTACACAGCTGCTCCTAAGGGGAGGTGGTCATAAACAGCTGTTGCACTCAGTCATAAACAATTTTCTGATTACATTACACAGCTGCTCCTAAGGGGAGGTGGTCATAAACAGCTGTTGCACTCCGTCATAAACTATTTTCTGATTACATTACACAGCTGCTCCTAAGGGGAGGTGGTCACAAACAGCTGTTGCACTCAGTCATAAACAATTTTCTGATTACAACAGTTAGCGTCAACTGATGCAAATGAAAAGACTATATTTGGGAACAAATTGCTACAATTTGTATTTTTATCTTATTTGTATTTTATCCCTAGTTTTGTATTTAGTACCTACTAAAATAATGGTAAATAAAATACAAGTATGTACTTGTATTTTTCTTAAAGGAACCATAAATCATGCAGCATTTATCCATCCATCCATTTTCCTGCCGCTTATTCACTTTGGAGTTCGCGGGGGGGCGCTGGTGCCTATCTCAGCTACAAACGGGCGGAAGGCGGTTTACACCCTGGACAAGTTGCCACCTCATCGCAGGCATTTAATGTGATGTAAATAAAGGTTTTTATTACAAACCCCGTTTCCATATGAGTTGGGAAATTGTGTTGGATGTAAATAGAAACAGAATACAATGATTTGCAAATTTGCATATTCAGTTGAATATGCTACAAAGACAACATATTTGATGTTCAAACTCATAAACTTTATTTTTTTGTGTGCAAATAATCATAGACTTAGGGTGAATTTAGGGATTTTACCATCTACGGTCCGTAAAATCATCAAAAGGTTCAGAGAATCTGGAGAAATCACTGCACGTAAGCGATGATATTACAGACCTTTGATCCCTCAGGCGGTACTGCATCAAAAACCGACATCGGTGTGTAAAGGATATCACCACATGGGCTCAGGAACACTTCATAAAACCACTGTCAGTAACTACAGTTGGTCGCTACATCTGTAAGTGCAAGTTAAAACTCTGCTATGCAAAACGAAAGCCATTTATCAACAACACCCAGAAACACCGCCGGCTTCGCTAGGCCTGAGATCATCTATGATGGACTGATGCAAAGTGGAAAAGTGTTCTGTGGTCTGACGAGTCCACATTTCAAATTATATTTGGAAACTGTGCACGTGGTGTCCTCCGGAACAAAGACGGAAATAACCATCCGGATTGTTATAGGCGCAAAGTTGAAAAGCCAGCATGTGTGATGGTATGGGGGTGTATTAGTGCCCAAGGCATGGGTAACTTACACATCTATGAAGGCACCATTAATGCTGGAAGGTCCATACAGGTTTTGGAGCAACATATGTTGTCATCCAAGCAACGTTATCATGGACGCCCCTGTTTATTTCAGCAAGACAAGTGTTACAACAGCGTGGTTTCATAGTAAAAGAGTGCGGGTACTTTCCTGGCCCGCCTGCAGTCCAGACTTGTCTCCCATGGAAAATGTGTGGCTTATTATGAAGCGTAAAATAGGACAGCGGAGACCCCGGACTGTTGAAGGACTGAAGCTCTACATAAAACAAGAACGGGAAAGAATTCCACTTTCAAAGCTTCAACAATTAGTTTCCTCAGTTCCCAAACGTTTATTGAGTGTTGTTAAAAGAAAAGGTGATGTAACACAGTGGTGAACATGCCCTTTCCCAACTACTTTGTCATGTGTTGCAGCCATGAAATTCTAAGTTAATTATTATTTGCTAAAAATACTAATGTTTATCAGTTTGAACATCAAATATGTTGTCTTTGTAGCATATTCAACTGAATATGGGTTGAAAAGGATTTACAAATCATTGTATTCTGTTTATATTTACATCTAACACAATTTCCCAACTCATATGGAAACGGGGTTTGTAAACATTGATTGATTGTCCCGATACCAATACTTTGGTACCGGTACCAGGGAAGTTTTGCATGAATTTGATCAGCCCACTGGTGACAAAAGGTTTCGACTGATGAGAAGTCAATAGTGGTGAGTGTGAGGGTGGCACAGGATCAATAAAGAGGACAAAGTAGGACATCGCCACTGACAGCAAACGCCGGCCATTTCCAAAACTAATGTCAAGTATCAAAGAAGAGAAGAATTAGTGATTATTACATTTTAACAGAAGTGTAGATAGAACATGTTCAAACAGAAAACAGTGTGACACCTACCCTTTATATCCGTATTTCTTAACCATATTATTATTGGTTTATTTGGTACTGTATTTTATTGTATGATACAGTAACTACTTGGTATCGGATCCATACCTAAATGTGTGGTATCATCCAAAACTAATGTCAAGTATCAAAGAAGAGAAGAATAAGTGATTATTACATTTTAACAGAAGTGTAGATAGAACATGTTCAAACAGAAAATCAAATAGTGGATTAATAATACATTTTTACAGTTTGTCCTTTATAAAATAATAGGAGTATAAATGACACAATATGTTACTGCGGACTAGTTAGGAGTCTTTGTTTGTTTACTTACTACTAAAAGACAAGTTGTCTAGTATGTTCAACATTTCATTTAAGGACTAAATTACAATAATAAACATATGTTTCATGTACACTAACATTTTTTTGTTACACTAAAGACAATAATGACATTTTTGTGGTCCCCCTTATTTAGTAAAGTATAGAAAGTATCAAAATAGATTTTGGTATTGGTATGGGGACAAACACCTCACCGTGTTCTAATTTATGTATTTAGATTTAGAAACATTTCATGTGTACTTATGTTGTTCTGCTTGTGTGTGTGTGTGTGGATTCCTTTCGAGGCGGGGTTTGAAGCATGATACTGATAAAGCATCTTTACCGGGGTCCACTATTTGAGAAGAAGTGGCATGTAGTCACCTCTAGTCGGTGCTCAGTGCCCACTCATCTTCATCAACACTCATATTAACTAGATCCACTATGGACTGGACTCTCACACTATTATGTTAGATCCACTATGGACTGGACTCTCACTATTATGTTAGATCCACTATGGACTGGACTAACACTATTATGTTACATCCACTATGGACTGGACTCTCACACTATTATGTTAGATCCACTATGGACTGGACTCTCACTCTATTATGTTAGATCCACTATGGACTGGACTCACACTATTATGTTAGATCCACTATGGACTGGACTCTCACACTATTATGTTAAATCCACAATGGACTGGACTCTCACACTATTATGTTAGATCTACTATGGACTGGACTCTCACACTATTATGTTAGATCCACTATGGACTGGACTCTCACACTATTATGTTAGATCCACTATGGACTGGACTCTCACACCTATATGTTAGATCCACTATGGACTGGACTCTCACACTATTATGTTAGATCCACTATGGACTGGACTCTCACACTTATATGTTAGATCCACTATGGACTGGACTCTCACTATTATGTTAGATCCACTATGGACTGGACTCTCGCACTATTATGTTAGATCCACTATGGACTGGACTCTCACTATTATGTTAGATCCACTATGGACTGGAATCTCATATGTACGGAGACATCCTGGATGAAAACCAACATTTTTCATCCAACCTGATAGAGGGAAAGATGAATGCCACAATGTCCAGAGACATCCTGGATGAAACCAACATTTGTCATGTTCAAGGCAAGAGGAACAGAGAGTACCTCATATTTTGACGCGGAAATTTATGTTTAAAAAGGCGAATTTCCGCATTTTGGCCAACACTTCACCAATTAGACGTGCATCGAGTGTGACTCACCTGGTACTCTGACTGGTGCACCCCGGTGCCTGAGGAGGTACCAGAGGGCCCGATGCGAGCTTTTTTATTCTGGGGCCCCTGGTCTTGTCCGTGCTGTAACCCCCCAGCGGTGTTGGCTCCTGCGGTGCCATTGGTCTGGGTGGAGGTCTGCTGAGATGTGGCCTGCTGGACTGCCGCTTGTTGCTGGTTTTGGTTCTGGTTCTGGTTCTGGCCTGCGGTCTGCTGGTGCTGCTGCGTCTGGTTCTGCAACAACCGGCACCGTTATTGCCCTGACTTCAATAAATAAACAAATAAATAAAGACACACATTTTTTTAGTTTCTTGGCAAAATAAACAATAAATACTGTTCTGGGTTTTTTAAAAGCCACATTTCTCAGTTTAGTGTTTCAATATTGTTGTCTTATATTTTCACATTTTTTTTATTTGATAGAATTGAATTAATTATGGCAGATTGAGCGGCAAAGACACAACAAACCCCCTTCTTGTCTCTCATGGACACACACACCTGTTGTTGTTGACTCTGGACGAGCGACGGCATGACAACAAGACCGTGGAACAGAGACACACTGCAGGCTTACACACACACATGCATCCACAAAAAATATCCGCCACACACACTTTCCCCAACGCCTATGACGCGAATCTCTTAGGGGTGATGGACCGCTGGGCAGCGCCTGAAGAGCTGCAACCTGCCACCGTGGCCGCCCACTCCCGCCCCCTCTGTTGCAAGTCTGGAGATGTATGTTGTAATATGGATATGTGTGCTTTGCTACGGGGGTTTTTTTCCCCACTCTGGATTGTATTTTTTTACTCATCCTTCCCCAACGTTTACCTTTTTCCCATCTTTTACGGGGCGCCTTGTGGCGACCCATCAGCGTTCCTGTTTGTTTGTCTAGTCTTCAACGGGTTTGTGCAGAGAACAAAGTTTCATTGTACTTGTGCAATGACAATAAAGACCTACCTACCTACCAACCAACCAACCTACCTACCTACCAACCTACCTACTAACCTACCAACCAACCTACCAACCTACCTACCTACCAACCTACCAACCTACCTACTAACCTACCAACCAACCTACCTACCAACTAACCTACCAACCAACCAACCTACCTACCTACCTACCTACCAAGCAACCTACCTACCTACCTACCTACCTACCAACCAACCAACCAACCAACCAACCAACCAACCAACCAACCAACCAACCAACCAACCTACCTACCTACCTACCTACCTACCTACCTACCTACCTACCTACCTACCTACCTACCTACCTACCTACCTACCTACCTACCTACCAACCTACCTACCTACCTACCTACCTACCTACCTACCTACCTACCTACCTACCAACCAACCAACCAACCAACCAACCAACCAACCAACCAACCTACCTACCTACCTACCTACCTACCTACCTACCTACCTACCAACCAACCTATCTACCTACCTACTAACCTACCAACCTACCTACCTACCAACTAACCTACCAACCTACCAACAAACTTACCTACCTACCTACCTACCAACCAACTTACCTACTAACCTACCAACTAACCTACCAACCTACCAACCAACTTACCTACCTACCTACCTACCTACCAACCAACCAACCAACCAACCTACCTACCTACCTACCTACCTACCTACCTACCTACCTACCAACCAACCAACCAACCTACGTACCTACCTACCTACCAACCTACCTACCTACCTACCAACCTACCTACCTACCTACCTACCTACCTACCTACCTACCAACCTAACAACCTACCTACCAACCAACCTACCTACCTACCTACCAACCAACCAACCAACCAACCAACCAACCTACGTACCTACCTACCAACCAACCAACCAACCAACCAACCAACCAACCAACCAACCAACCTACCTACCAACCTACCAACCAACCTACCTACCTACCTACCAACCAACCAACCTACCTACCTACCTACCTACCTACCTACCAACCAACCAACCTACCTACCTACCAACCCTTAGCTTCATTTCATGCGAGACACCTCCATCTGTGTTAATAAGAGCTGGGTCGGTGTCCTATTCCTTTGAGTAGGGCTCGATCCCACTGTGTGAAGACACAACAACTAGAAGTTAGGAGTGCCTCGCTGTTGTTGTTTGTGTCTTTCAGCCAGCCACAGACCAAGGGCGGACTTCCAGTACCTCAACCATGAATTGATGAACGTGGACCCGACTTGAACAAGTTGAAAAACTTATTGGGGTGTTACCATTTACTGGTCAATTGTACGGAATATGTACTGAACTGTGCAATCTACTAATAAAAGTTTCAATCAATCAATCAATCAAAACGCAGACAAAGCAGAGACAGGGCGAACTTACAGGGCTCTGCACATTTCCATTCTGAATAAACACGTATTCCCTCTCCAGACTCCCTTTAGAAGCAGCCTCAGTGATGAAAACTAGGGAACTCCTGTATAAAACGGGGAGCACGGGGGCTGTACCTCAGAGTGTGCAGAGCCATACGCTTCTCCTCATGAGCAAAATTGTAATCTGTCTCTGCTTGATTCCTTACTTCTTGTATTGTGTTTTGTTTAATAGATAGTTCGGAGCTTAAACCTGACATATACAGCATATATATTTATGTATATATGTATATATATATATATACCTCTTCTCACTCCGGCGCTTACCAAATCATGCGGTAAATTTAGGCCTGCGCTTATAAATTTGAGTGTGATGTAAGGATACCATCATGAAAGCACATTTAATTAAAAAAAGGTTATCATGGTCTTACTTTTACTTATAAATGAAGTCCATGCGCAGCTCAAGGAAATACGGTATATATATATATATATATATATATATATATATATATATATATATATATATATATATATATATATATATATATATATAGATATATATATATATGTTCGTTTTTTTCTTAACGTGTGGTATCCACTTTAGCCGCCATATGGATCACTAGCGCCCTCTACCACCAGGAGGCGGGAGTCATTTAAAGACTCATATTTGACACACGCAGCTACGGTATATTAATAAAACATATCTGCTTATTGTTCTTTTTAGCATATTCAATAGCTTGGACCTTAAATCCTACTGAATAGCTCTTAATCTTCTTCCCTTTATGCGACTTCAAATGATTGAAATCAGCCTCCTCCATTTTGGAAAATGATGACAGGTGAAGTGTCACTCGTGACGTGACGAGTTTGACCCGGTGGAAATTCCAGGCAGGCGAATAATATATACCCGGCAGCAATTCAAGGAAATACGGTATATATATATATGTTCGTTTTTTTCTTAACGTGTGGTACCCACTTTAGCCGCCCGATGGATCACTAGCGCCCTCTACCACCAGGAGGCGGGAGTCGTTTAATGACTCATATTTGACACACGCAACTACGGTATATTAGTAAAACATATCTGCTTACTGTTCTTTTTAGCATGTTCAATAGCTTGGACCTTAAATCCTACTGAATAGCTCTTAATCTTCTTCCCTTTATGCGACTTCAAATGATTGAAATCAGCCTCCTCCATTTTGGAAAATGATGACAGGTGAAGTGTCACTCGTGACGTGACGAGTTTGACCCGGTGGAAATTCTAGACATGCGCTAGTAAAAATAATATTTGGCGAAACAAGTTTGACCCGGCAGTAATTCTAGGCATGCGCATAATTCAGGGAAATATGGTAAATATATATACATATATATTCCCCCCCCCCCCCCCCCTTTTTTTTCTTAATGTGTAGTACCCACTTTAGCCGCCAGATGGCAGGAGAGAGTTGAAAATCTTATAATGCGTCTTTTTGGCAATTCCAACTTTGACTACAGTGTCAGTTGCTATGTAGAGCGGCACTTTCTATTATCTTCAGCAGATTTCATTGCACAACAATTAAGTCTCCTCTTCCTCTCACACGAGATCCACCCAGGAATGAGCCAAAATTAATCCCTTCACCTGTCCCCCACTCCTACAACATGATGGTTGACATCCACACCAATGTGTCGGTAAAACTGTCCAGGCTGATGAGAAGAAGGAAGATTGTCGATGTGAAGAATTACCTTTTCGGTTTTCTCCTCGGGTTCGTCTTCATTGAGAAACTCTCTCTTTGGGTATGGGATCTGGCACCCGGCAAACACACTGCAGGTGCAAAAGACAGATAAGGCTCTGTTTTTCACAAGTACTGTACAACCACAATTAAATCAAAATGACAAGAAATGCATGCAAACCCCGAAAGCAGTGAAGTTGTCACTTTGTGTAAATGCTAAATAAAAAGAGAAAACAAGAAATAATTTTCAACTTATATTCAATTGAATATTGAAGACTAGATATTTCATGTTCACACTGACACACTTTGGTATTTGTCGCAAATATTAGCTCATTTGGAAAATGTATGCCTGCTACATGTTTAGTTTTTTTTAAAAAGCTGGCACAAGTGGCAAAAAAGAGTGAGAAAGTTGAGGGATGCTTATCAAAAACTTGTTTGGAACAGGCTAATTGGGAACAGGTGGGTGCCGTGATTGGATATAAAAAGCAGCTTCCATGAAATGCTCACTCGTTCACAAACAAGGACGGGGGCGAGGGTCACCACTTTGTCAACAAATGCCTGAGGAAATTGTTTAAAAACCACATTTCTCAAGCAGTTATTGCAAGGAATTTAGGGATTTCACCATCTACGCTCCGTAATATCATCAAAAGGTTGAGATAATGCGGAGAAATCGCTGCACGTAAGCCATGATATTACGCACCTTCGCTCCCATAGGCGCCACTGCATCAGTGTGTAAAGGATATCACCACAGGAGCACTTTAGAAAAGCACTGTCAGTAACTACAGTTGGTTCGCAACACCTGTAAGTGCAAGTTAAAACTCTACTACGAGCGTGGCCGTGCGCAACCCGAAGGGTCACCTGGTTCAACCCCCACCTAGTACCGACCTCGTCACGTCCGTTGTGTCCTTGAGCCAGACACTTCACCCTTGCTCCTGATGGGTGCTGGTTAGCGCCTTGCATGGCAGCTCCCTCCATTAGTGTGTGAATGCGTGTGTGAATGTGGAAGTAGTGTCAAAGCGCTTTGAGTACCTTGAAGGTAGAAAAGCGCTATATAAGTACAACCCATTTATCATTTATTTATTTACTATGCAAAAGCTAAAGCCATTTATCAACAACACCCAGAAATCTAAGATGGACTGATGCAGAGTGGAAAAGTCTTCTGTCCTCTGAGGATTCCACATTTCAAATTGTTTTTGGAAACTGTGGACGTCGTGTCCTCCGGACCAAAGAGGAAAAGAACCATCCGGATTGTTCTAGGGTGAAAGTGTAAAGGTCAGCATGTGTGATGGTATGGGGGTGTATTAGTGACCAAGGCATGGGTAACTTACACATCTGTGAAGGCACCATTAATGCTGAAAGGTACATACAGCTTTTGGAGCAACATATGTAGTTATCATGGACGCCCCTGCTTATTTCAGCAAGACAACGCCAAGAGTGCGGGTACTAGACCGGCCTGCCTGTAGTCCAGACATTGAAAATGTGTGACGGCTAAAATTTGAGGCGGTGTACATCAAGCAAGAACGGGAAAGAATTCCACTTGAAAAATGTGTCTCCTCAGTTCCCAAAACCTTTACTGAGTGTTGTTAAAAGGAAAGGCCATGTAACACACTGGTAAATGCTGCCATTCAATTCTAACTTCATGATTATTTGCAAAAAAAAATACCAAAGTTTCTCAGCGTGAAGATGAAATATCTTGTCAATAGAATATAAGTTGAAAATTATTTGTTGTATTCTCTTTTCATTTAGCATTTACACGAGGTCCTCCAGACTAAGAAAGAGTCCGATACTGATAAAGTCTCACTCAGTGGTTGGTAAGGGGTCCTCCAGGAAGTAAGGGTCCTGCAGAGATTGTTCTGACGTGAGTCTTTTAGTGGGGTCCATGGTGAGTAGTTTCTGCAGCTGCAGCCAAAACCAAAACAACAACAAAAAAACGTTAAAAGTATCTTTTTCTCTTCTTCTTTTTAATATCTGCATGAATGAAACATAAACTGGACGACTCTGCTTGAGTCATAACTTATTTACTTGAAATTTGGACTACAAAACTTGTCCAGGGTGTACCCTGCCTTCCGCGCGGATGAAGCTGGGATAGGCTCCAGCGACCCCGAAAGGGACAAGCGGTAGGAAATGGATGGATGGACTACAATACTACACAAATATTGTAGTTTCCTTAGCTTTTAAGTTGGGATCAGGCTTTCCAAAGGTGTTCTAAAACCTGGGATTTTCATGCAACTCACATAAGGAACAACGGGACAAGCGGTAGAAAATGGATGGATGGATGGTTAGATCAGTAGATTTTGGGCCAGATCCGGATCATTCCTTACACTGTTCAATGTGTGTGTGTGTGTGTGTGTTCTCTTGTATTTCTAGCCTTCTTGAGACCTAAAAAGGAAAAGTATCTTCCATATGAGGAGGTGATGAAATCAAAATGTGTGTAAAAATGTAAAGGGCTAACCCTTTGGTCAACATATGAAATAACAAGTGTGTGTAAGAATGTAAAGGGCTCCCCTTTGGGTAACATGAAATAACAAGTGTGTGTAAAAATGTGAAGTGCTCCCCCTCTGGTCAACATATGAAATAACAAGTGTGTGTAAGAATGTAAAGGGCTCCCCTTCTGGTCAACATATGAAATAACAAGTGTGTGTAAGAATGTAAAGTGCTCCCCCTCTGGTCAACATATGAAATAACAAGTGTGTGTAAGAATGCAAAGTGCTCCCCTCTGGTTAACATATGAAATAACAAGTGTGTGTAAAAATGTAAAGGGCTCCCCTTCTGGTCAACATATGAAATAACAAGTGTGTGTAAGAATGTAAAGGGCTCCCCTTCTGGTCAACATATGAAATAACAAGCGTGTGTAAAAATGTAAAGGACTCCCCTTCTGGTCAACATATGAAATAACAAGTGTGTGTAAGAATGTAACGTGCTCCCCTTCTGGTCAACATATGAAAAAACAAGTGTGTGTAAGAATGTAACGTGCTCCCCTTCTGGTCAACATATGAAATAACTAGTGTGTGTAAAAATGTAAAGTGCTCCCCTTCTGGTCAACGTATGAAATAACAAGTGTCTGCAAGAAATTGAAATGCGCCCTCTTTGGCCAAATTTAATTAAATTATTACAGAGACATAATGTAATAATGTGAAGTATATAATGAAGATTAAAAAACAATTGCAAACTAAAAGTAAAAAAATTTAAAATGAACTAAAAGCAGTCGACTTTTTTCTTGTAAAATTGAGAACCATTTTTCCTATTCCTTCTGTTTCTGTAATATCGCAATATTTTCTAGTAAGATTATTACTTCATGTATGTAAATATGACTTTAATCCAAAATGGTGATATCTGTCAAATAAAATTCCAACTTTTGTCACATTATTTGTTGTTGTTCTTGTAAAACAGTGAAATTTTTTGAGTAAAATGATGACTTTTGTCATAATTTTGCCGTGTAAAATTCTGATTATATTATAATATTACCAACATTCCAAAGTTTTTTTATAAAATTGTGACTTTTGTCGAGTGAAATTACGACTCTTTTCATAAAATTGCCGACATTTCAAGCTTTTCTGGTAAAATTCCAACTTTTATCATAATATTGCACAACTGTTCCGTTTTTCTCGTAAAATTTTGACCTGCGTCGAGTAAAATGCCGACTTTTCTGTTACGATCCCCAGCCCGGATCTTTTGTTATGTGGACTTTTGACTTTATTTGTGCACTTCCTGGTTTATTCTGTCACCATGGTTACCTATAAGTTTCACCTATTCCTTGCTTTTGACGCACACCTGTTGTAAATTACTGTACCTTATTTAAGCCTGCCCGTTTCCGTTGTTTCGAACTCGCATCCTAGCTTTTGTTGCACGAAGCTGTTTCCGTATTCTCACGCTCTCACGCTAGTTCTGTTGGTTTTGCCTTTTCGGCCGAGTGCATATTTTTTGTTATTTCCCTAGCTTCCATGCTAGCGTTTTTGGTTCTTTTCTAGCTCACATGCTAGTTCGGTTTGTTTTGACTAAGTCTGTGTTATTCGTTTAATAAATAAATCATTTGTGACCTTTACACTGTGTCCGAGAAGCACCATCGCCACCATGCCCAGCAAACGTCACATTTTATTATATCCGTCCATCCATTTTCTACCGCTTATTCCCATTTTATTATAATACTGTCAAAATTCTAAGTTTTTCTTGTGAAATTGTGACCTTTTTCTTGTAAAATTCCAACTAATTTTTCACAACAAGCTTTTTTATATTTGCATAGTATGTCTATTATTAGTCTACAGATTAATATTATACAGGATTTACAACCTTATACTTTTGAAGCTAAGTATACGTCTTCTTTATTCCCATTTTATTATAACACTGTCAAAATTCTAAGTTTTTCTTGTGAAATTGTGACCTTTTTCTTGTAAAATTCCAACTAATTTTTCACTACAAGCTTTTTTATATTTGCATAGTATGTCTATTATTAGTCTACAGATTAATATTATACAGGATTTACAACCTTATACTTTTGAAGCTAAATATACGTCTTCTTTATTCCCATTTTATTATAATACTGTCAAAATTCTAAGTTTTTCTTGTGAAATTGTGACCTTTTTCTTGTAAAATTCCAACTAATTTTTCACAACAAGCTTATTTATATTTGCATAGTATGTCTATTATTAATCTACAGATTAATAATATACAGGATTTACAACCTTATACTTTTGAAGCTAAATATACGTCGGCTTTATAGAAGCCGGCACGAAGGAAAAAGGATACATTGGAGCAGACGGAAGCCGGGGAAGTGAGATGAAAGTGTCTTTGACACTATAAATATGAAATTCGGAGCCAAGCTATTTGGACATAAATGGAGTGCTTACCCAAAATCCACAGGAAATGTCCCTGGCCAGCTGGACCAGACGAACAACTGTCCAGTTATTTCACATACTTCACAACTGATTATATTTTGGGGATGATCCGGATGACCGTCTGGATTCAATATTTATTTTTACTATTGGGAAATAAGGCCGAAAAGAGGTCTCAGAGTGTTTTTTTTAGTTGGCAACATAGTCAAAAAATAGCAGAAAATGACAGCAGGTGAGCTGTTAAATAAGAGTATCAAATCTTTTAGAATAAATAAAATAAAAATAAAAACTGCTGAGGGTTCTACTGATGGTTTACTCACCAACATAAAGACTTTGCTGTCTGGTTTGACTTTATGTTTGTCCATGTATTTGATCAAGCTGCTGTTTGCATAGCTGTAAAAAAAAAAAAGAAGTAAAGTCAATAAAAAGAAGTGTATTTTAAGCAGTGTTTGAACTATTGTCGTTCAGCTTCCGCTCACGTTGTTCTCCTGAAGTCTTTCTGCAGAGTTGGATATTCTGGCATCTTCCGAATGTCTTCCCAGTCTTTATCTGCGCTCCCACAAACACAAATTATGTTAATCGCACTAATGCCAAGAGAGAAAAATGCAGATTAAGGTGACTAAAAAGCTTAATTTTAATGTCGAAGAAGAGGAGTCCAACTTGTATGTTCTTTGTTCAACTGTGACATCATGTGACTGAGCTATGACACACCTATTTGTGCGGTTGTTGTCGGCAGCAGGTGAGGCACGAACATGTGAGTCGAGGAGGACATGTTGGGACAAAAAGGCGTACAGGTGTACTTACCTGTGAGGCCTGCTGGAATTGCTGTGTGTTGACTCATTCTCACAGGAGGATAAAGTCATTATGTTTTTTTTAAACTGATTTGTGAATGAATCACTGTTCTCATTTGTAATGGTTCTGAATCGATTAAAAAAATTGAGAAGTCGATTAACAAATAATAAATATATATATATATATATATATATGTATGTCTGTATATATATATATATGTATATACAGATACACATATATATGTGTATATATTTATAGACATATATATGCATACATATGTACATATATACATACATATATAAGTACATATATATGTATGTATTTATATACATACAGTATAAATATACACATATAAATACACACACATGTATATATATGTATATATATATATATACATACATATATATGTATATATCCACACATACAAATATATGTACATATACATATGTACAAACCCCGTTTCCATATGAGTTGGGAAATTGTGTTGGATGTAAATATAAACAAAATACAATCCTTTTCAACCCATATTCAGTTGAATATGCTACAAAGACAACATATTTGATTTTTAAACTCATAAACTTTATTTATTTTTTGCAAATAATAGTTAACTTAGAAATTCATGGCTGCAACACGTGCCAAAGTAGTTGGGAAAGGGCATGTTCACCACTGTGTTACATCACCTTTTCTTTTAACAACACTCCAAAAAAAGTTTGGGGAACTGAGGAAACTAATTGTTGAAGCTTTGAAAGTGGAATTCTTTCCCGTTCTTGTTTTATGTAGAGCTTCAGTCCTTCAACAGTCCGGGGTCTCCGCTGTCCTATTTTACGCTTCTTAATGCGCCACACATTTTCCATGGGAGACAGGTCTGGACTGCAGGCCGGCCAGGAAAGTACCCGCACTCTTTTTTACAAAGCCACGCTGTTATAACACGTGCTGAATATGGCTTGGCATTGTCTTGCTGAAATAAGCAGGGGCGTCCATGAAGAAGACGGCACTAAGATGGCAGCATATGTTGCTCCAAAACCTGTATGGACCTTTCAGCATTAATGGTGCCTTCACAGATGTGTAAGTTACCCATGCCTTGGGCACTAATACACCCCCATACCATCACACATGCTGGCTTTTCAACTTTGCGTCGGTAACAGTCTGGATAGTTCGCTTCCCCTTTGGTCCGGATGACACAATGTCGAATATTTCCCAAAACAATTTGAAATGTGGACTCGTCAGACCACAGAACACTTTTCCACTTTGCATCAGTCCATCTTAGATGATCTCGGGCCCAGAGAAGCCGGCGGCGTTTCTGGATGTTGTTGATAAATAGCTTTGGCTTTGCATAGAAGTGCTTTAACTCGCACTTACAGATGTAGCGACCAACTGTATTTAGTGACAGTGGTTTTCTGAAGTGTTCCTGAGCCAATACGGTGATATCCTTTAGATATTGATATCGGTGTTGATACAATAACGTCTGAGGGATTGAAGGTCACGGTCATTCAATGCTGGTTTCCGGCCATGCCGCTTACGTGGAGTGATTTCTCCCGATTCTCTGAACATTTTGAGGATAATATGGAGCGTAGATGTTGAAATCCCTAAATTTCTTGCAATTGCAGTTTGAGAAACGTTGTTCTTAAACTGTTTGACTATTTGCTCATGCAGTTGTGGACAAAGGGGTGTACCTCGCCCCATCCTTTCTTGTGGAAGACTGAGCATTTTTTGGGGCAGCTGTTTTTATACCCAATCATGGCACCCACCTGTTCCCAATGAGCCTGCACACCTGTGGGATGTTCCAAATAAGTGTTTGATGAGCATTCCTCAACTTTATTAGCATTTATTGCCACCTTTCCCAAATTGTTTATCAGTTTGAACATCAAACATGTTGTCTTTGTAGCATATTCAACTGAATATGGGTTGAAAAGGATTTGCAAATCATTGTATTCTGTTTATATTTACATCGAACACAATTTCCCAACTCATATGGAAACGGGGTTTGTATACACACACACACACACACACACACACACACACATATATATATATATATAAATATATATATATATATATATATATATACATACATACATACATATATATATGTATATATATATATATATGTATATATATATATATATATATATATATGTATGTATGTATGTATGTATATATATATATATATACACACATATATATAGCGTGAATTCACTTATCGGGGTGGGGTCTGGAACCAATTAAAGGCGATAAATAAGGGGCGAGTGTGACCTGCAGGGAAGCCCATGACGCTGAAGATCCTGTCCAGCTGATCGTGATGGAAGGGGTTGCTGGTCTTGATGTCTTCCTGGCGACAGTGGAAGATTGGCTCTGACGTCAGCAGCTCAGCGAAGATGCAGCCGATGGCCCAGATATCTGGTGGAAACACAAACACACACCAGCTGGTCAAATGTAGAAAAAAAAAACAGGATTCGGTTGTGGGTGGATCTAAAACATTGATCATTTTCATGCCAGAACCAGTATCAGTTCTGGCATCAGATCAATATTTTGCAGTTATTTCCTGTTTGTTTGTAGATTCATCTGGTGCTTTTATATCATTACTTTGTTAATAAACAGGGACGTTTCTTAGATGAGTTCGGGCCCATTTATCAACAACACCCTCTGGGTGTTGTTGATAAATGCCTTTGGCTTTGCACCGTATAGTTTCAACTTGCACTTACAGATGTAGCGACCAACTCTAGTTACTGACAGTGGTTTTCTGAAGTCTTCCTGAGCCGATGTGGTGATATCCATTACACACCGATGAGTGATGGAAGGTGCGTAATATCATGGCTTACGTGCAGTGAATTCTCCACATTCTCTCAAACTTTTGATGATATTACGGAGCGTCGATGATGAAATCCCTAAATTCCTTGCAAAATGTTGTTCTTAAACAATTTGCTCGGGGCATTTGTTGACAAAGTAGTGACCTTCGCCCCCGTCCTTGTTTGTGAACGAGTGAGCATTTCATGGAAGCTGCTTTTATAGCCAATCACCTGTTCCCAATTAGCCTGTTCACCTGTGGGATGTTCCAAATAAGTCTTTGATGAGCATTCCTCAACTTTCTCACTCCTTTTTGCCACTTGTGCCAGCTTTTTTGAAACATGTTGCAAGCATCAAATTCCAAATGAGCTAATATTTAAATAAATGATAAATGGGTTGTACTTGTATAGCGCTTTTCTACCTTCAAGGTACTCAAAGCGCTTTGACACTACTTCCACATTTACCCATTCACACACACATTCACACACTGATGGAGGGAGCTGCCATGCAAGGCGCCAACCAGCACCAATCAGGAGCAAGGGTGAAGTGTCTTGCTCAGGACACAACGGACGTGACGAGGTTGGTTCTAGGTGGGATTTGAACCAGTGACCCTCGGGTTGCGCACGGCCACTCTTCCACTGCGCCACGCCGTCCCTGAAACTTGAAAATTTGCAAACAATAACAAAGTTTGTCAGTGTGAACATGAAATATCTTGTCTTTGCAGTCTATTCAAATGTTTAGAAGTGGAAAGGGATTTGCAAATCATTGTATTCTGTTTTTATTTACCATTTACACGACGGCGCGGTTAATTTATGTATTGTTCTTCGGGAACGGTCACACCGACAGAGACACTGAAAAGGTGTGTTATTGTTTGTGCAATGGTGCCATTTTTTTGGACAAGTTCCCTGACTGCAGGTGCGGCGGGTTAAAAATGTACTTCCTGTTTTTTTTTTTCCTTGGACCGGAAGTATAACCGTCCATAGGATTCTGCAGTTATACCTCCAAGCAACATCTGAAAGTTTTACAATATAACTACAACTACTTATGGGAGTGTTTTCCTGCATTTTTGGATTTAGCTTCTATGCTAACACGAGTCTGTTCGTATTATCAACTTACAAATGCATTCTTTTTGTATCGATTGAGTTTCGTAAACACACCAACAAGGCAGCGGGGAGTTTTATAAGTCTGATTAGCTGATTGGAGAGGGTCCATGCTTTGATCAGCAGAACATTTTCAACCTGCAGTGAGCCTTCAGCAGTTTTAAAGTGATTTAGAGGTAGACTCGATTGCTCCCATTAGCTGCCTTGCTAGCCACCGAGAAGGAGACCATTTTTTTACATGTTAAATGCGAAAAAACAACAACACAAACATTTTGTCTTCTAGTCTCTCATGAGGATGGTGAAATACCGAATCCAAATACCGAAAAAAGTGCAGTTCCCCGTTCATGCCTTTTAACCTTCGTCTTGTGTTAGGGTCGGCACCGACCCGTTTTAGTTTTTAAATGCATAAAAGAACTTATTTTTATGCATCAAGGCTTTTTGACTTTGTCAGAAACCTCTATTTCAACAAAATAAAACTTGTTTTTTTTGTTTCACTAAATTATAAAATGCTCTGGTTGAAATTATGACCTTGGTGTTGTTAGGGTCGGTTTCGACCCAGTTATAAAAATAAGACTATAAAGCACTCATGTGAGCTTTAGTGGATTCTCATTTTACCTTGTTATCCAGTACAAAAACAAACAAAATTTATGTGGTTCTTTTATGCATTTAAAAACTATACTGAATTGACATTTGAGGTCAATTCAGTATAGAGTTGTTACTATGTTAAAATTATTAAAATGAAAAAATAAATAAAACACATTTATTTAAGAGATGTGTTCTAATACCCCTCAGTAATGGTCAGGTAACACAACAATCTTTTTTTTATTCATACGATTCTCTTGAGGTTCGTTTTACCATTTTTTTCAATTGAAACCGAAGGGTATACTGACAAAAAAAAGGCCCAATGGCCCAAACCAAAAACATTAAAACCAATATTTTCATGGATAAGGAAACCTAACGAGGTAACCAAGAGATGAGAAACAAATTGGATGATAGATAATTGTTTTTAGTGTATTTTACAGCTGATTTAAGACATGGGTCAAAACCGACCCGTTAACATAAGAGATGGTAACAGAAAGCTAACACAAGAGGAAGGTTAATTTGGATTCCAATCATCTAAAATTCTTCATTGAGTCCAAAAAGAAACGTACACTACATTGCCAAAAGTATTTGGCCGCCCCTCCAAATGATGAGAATCAGGTGTCTTAAACACTCGGCCTGGTGTATCAAATCAAGCACTTCGGCATGGAGACTGTTTCTACAAACATTTGTGAAAAAAATTGGCCGTTCTCAGTGATTTCCAGCGTAGAACTGTCATAGGATGCAAAAAACCCAGTCCTGAAATTTCCTCGCTCCTAAGCGTTCCAAAGTCAATTTTATTCTAAGAAAAGTGGAGAGTTTGGGAACAACAGCAACTCAGCCCCCAAGTGGTAGGCTACGTAAACTGACAGAGAGGTCGGCATAGTGCACAGTCACTTGCTACACAGCTCCAAACTTTATTTCACCTTCCAATTAGCCCACGTACAGTACGCAGAGAGCTTCGTGGAATGCAGTGGTGTAAAGGACATCACCACTGGACTCTAGAGTAGCGGAGACGCCTTTTCTGGACTGATGAATCACTTTTCCATCTGGCAATCCGATGAACCAGTCGGAGGTTGCCAGGAGAATGCTACATTTCAGACTGCATTGTCAAATTTGGTGGAGGAGGAATTATGGTGTGTTTTTTTTTTTTTTTTTTAGGAGTTGGCCTTGGCCCCTTAGTTCCAGCGAAAGGAACTTTGAATGCTCCAGGATAGCCCAAAAAATGTCGGACCATTCCACGAGATGGTATCTTCAAGTTCTTATGTGAGGCAGCATCAGGACTAGCCTCATTCAAAGCCAGCATGAAGCAGGAAGGAATGTCGGAGGGTGTTCAAACATGTGACTTAACCGCATGAATGTGGAAGTGATGAAGTTGGAGGGAAGTAAGGCGGCGAAATGTTCATGTTGAGTCACGTCCGAGACCATTTTGGTGTCTTCTACACACACTCTTTTCCTATATGGGGGTGGGCAGCTCAGGAATGCAATAGGAATGTAAACCCAAATTCCTCTTGTCAGGTGATAAAAATCACCTTGTCAAAAGTACAAACCCCGTTTCCATATGAGTTGGGAAATTGTGTTCGATGTAAATATAAACGGAATACAAATATTTGCAAATTTGCATATTCAGTTGAATATGCTACAAAGACAACATGTTTGATGTCCAAACTGATAAGCTTTATTTTTTATTGCAAATAATAATTCACTTGGAATTTCATGGCTGCAACACGTGCCAAAGTAGTTGGGAAAGGGCATGTTCACCACGGTGTTACATCACCTTTTCTTTTAACAACACTCAATAAACGTTTGGGAACTGAGGAAACTAATTGTTGAAGCTTTGAAAGTGGAATTCTTTCCCATTCTTGTTTTATGTAGAGCTTCAGTCCTTCAACAGTCCGCTGTCGTATTTTACGCTTCATAATGCGCCACACATTTTCCATGGGAGACAGGTCTGGACTGCAGGCGGGCCAGGAAAGTACCCGCACTCTTTTACTACGAAGTCACGCTGTTGTAACTCTTGTCTTGCTGAAATAAGCAGGGGCGTCCATGATAACGTTGCTTGGATGACAAAATATGTTGCTCCAAAACCTGTATGGACCTTTCAGCATTAATGGTGCCTTCACAGATGTGTAAGTTACCCATGCCTTGGGCACTAATACACCCCCATACCATCACACATGCTGGCTTTTCAACTTTGCGCCTAAAACAATCAAAATGGTTATTTTCTTCTTTGTTCCGGAGGACACCACGTCCACAGTTTCCAAATATAATTTGAAATGTGGACTCGTCAGACCACAGAACACTTTTCCACTTTGCATCAGTCCATCTTAGATGAACTCGGGCTCAGTCAAGCCGGCGGCGTTTCAGGATCCATCCATCCATCCATTTTCTACCGCTTATTTCCTTTTGGGGTCGCTGGCGCCTATCTCAGCTACAATCGGGCGGAAGGCGGCGTACACCCTGGACAAGTCGCCACCTCATCGCAGGGCCAACACAGATAGACAGACAACATTCACACTCACATTCACACACTAGGGCCATTTTGGGGCGGTATAGCTCGGTTGGTAGAGTGGCCGTGCCGGCAACTTGAGGGTTGCAGGTTCGATTCCCGCATCCGCCATCCTAGTCGCTGCCGTTGTGTCCTTGGGCAAGACACTTTACCCACCTGCTCCCAGTGCCACACTGGTTTAAATGTAACTTAGATATTGGGTTTCACTATGTAAAGCGCTTTGAGTCACTAGAGAAAAAAGCGCTATATAAATATAATTCACATTTTAGTGTTGCCAATCAACCTATCCCCAGGTGCATATCTTTGGAAGTGGGAGGAAGCCGGAGTACCCGGAGGGAACCCACGCATTCACGGGGAGAACATGCAAACTCCACACAGAAAGATCCCGAGCCTGGGATTGAACCCAGGACTGCAGGACCTTCGTATTGTGAGGCAGACGCACTAACCCCTCTGCCACCGTGAAGCCGCGTTTCAGAATATTGTTGTTAAATGGGTTTTGCTTTGCATAGCAGAGTTTTAACTTGCACTTACAGATGTAGCGACCAACTATAGTTACTGACAGTGGTTTTATGAAGTGTTCCTGAGCCCATGTGGTGATATCCTTTACACGCTGATGTCGGTTTTTGAAGCAGTACAACCTGAGGGATCAAAAGTCCGTGATATAATCGCTTACGTGCAGTGATTTCTCCAGATTCTCTGAACTTTTTGATGATTTTACGGACCGTAGATGGTAAAATCCCTAAATTCCTTGCAATAGCTCGTTGAGAAATGTTGTTCTAAAACTGTTCGACAATTTGCTCACAAATTGGTGACCCTCACCCCATCCTTGTTTGGGAATGACTTAGCATTTCATGGGAAGCTGCTTTTATACCCAATCATGGCACCCACCTGTTCCCAATTAGCCTGCACACCTGTGGGATGTTCCAAATAAGCGTTTGATGAGCATTCCTCAACTTTATCAGTATTTATTGTCACTTTTCCCAACTTCTTTGTCACATGTTGCAGGCATCAAATTCTAAAGTTGATGATTATTTGCCAAAAATAAATGTTTATTAGTTTGAACATCAAATATCTTGTCTTTGTAGCGAATTCAATTGGAAATGGGTTGAAAATGATTTGCAAATCATTGTATTCCGTTTATATTTACATCGAACACAATTTCCCAACTCATACGGAAACGGGGTTTGCATACAGACGTCGCTCTTACCCAGTACCCAACTCACCAATAGCTTTGGTGTAATGCCGGGCCCCCAGCAGGAGCTCGGGGGCCCTGTACCAGAAGGTCACCACCACAGGATCCAGATCGGCCAGTGGCTTGAGGGGAGAGTTGAAGAGTCTTGCGAAGCCCATGTCCGCTACGTGAGAGGAGACAAACAGTAGCAAGACATGGAATTAGGGAGTTGTACAGTATTCATGTGGCACTAAGTGGCCCCTGCTTCATGTCGGGGGGGCCTCAGCTTCCTCATGTCCTTACAGACATACATAGTGTGTTGAAGGTAAGCAGTGTTTACCCAACTCTGACATTGGGTACGGATCACAACATCACAGGGCACACCTTTCAACAGTAACCATAAAACCGGTTCATACTTTGTTATTTTATGAAACTAACTTCTGCATCTATCTTAGTCATGTCTCCACATGCTCACATGTTTACAATAACCTGTTCTCTCACACCTCTCCAATAGTTCTACTAAAATGTCCAGGCTGCGTACTTTAACTAAATGAAGACATGATACCAGTTAGTCGTGTTTGATTGATTGGTTGATTGATTGATTGAAACTTTTATTAGTACATTGCACAGTACAGTGGGGGCAAAAAAGTATTTAGTCCGCCAGCGATTGTGCAAGTTCTCCCACTTCAAAGGATGAAAGAGGTCTGTCATTTTCATCATAGGTACACTTCAACTGTGAGAGACAGAATGTGGAGAAAAAATCCAGGAATTCACATTGTAGGAATTTTAAAGAATTTATTTGTAAATTGAAGTGAAGTGAATTATATTTATATAGCGCTTTTCTCTAGTGACTCAAAGCGCTTTACATAGTGAAACCCAATATCCAAGTTACATTTAAACAAGTGTGGGTGGCACTGGGAGCAGGTGGGTAAAGTGTCTTGCCCAACGGCAGTGACTAGGATGGCGGAAGCGGGAATTGAACCCCCCAACCCTCAAGTTGCTGGCACGGCCACTCTACCAACCGAGGTATGCCGCCGTGGAACATAAGTATTCGATCAACCATTCAAAGCTCTCACTGATGGAAGGAGGTTTTGGCTCCAAATCTCACGATACATGGCCCCATTCATTCTTTCCTTAGCACGGATCAATCGTCCTGTCCCCTTAGCGGAAAAACAGCCCCAAAGCATGATGTTTCCCCCCCGATGCTTCACAGTAGGGATGGTGTTCTTGGGATGCAACTCAGTATTCTTCTTCCTCCAAACACGACCAGTTGAGTTTATACCAAAAAGTTCTATTTTGGTTTCATCTGACCACATGACATTCTCCCATGTGCTCTCTGGCAAACTTCAGACGGGCCTGAACAGGCACTGGCTTAAGCAGGGGGACACGTCTGGCACTGCAGGATTTAATTCCCTGTCGGCGTAGTGTGTTACTGATGGTAAACTTTGTTACTTGGGATTGATTTATTGATTGATTGATACTTTTATTAGTAGATTGCACAGTTCAGTACATATTCCGTACAATTGACCACTAAATGGTAACACCCCAATAAGTTTTTCAACTTGTTTAAGTCGGGGTCCACGTTAATCAATTCATGTTTTCCTGCTGGCTCCGCTGTGAACGGGACTCTCCGCTTTGGACTGGACTCTCGCGACTGTGTTGGATCCATTATGGATTTAACTTTCACAGTATCATGTTAGACCCGCTCGACATCCATTGCTTTCGTCCTCTCCAAGGTTTCTCATAGTCGTCATTATCACCGACGTCCCACTGGGTGTGAGTTTTCCTTGCCCTTATGTGGGCCTACCGAGGATGTCGTAGTGGTTTGTGCAGCCCTTTGAGACACTAGTGATTCAGGGCTATATAAGTAAACATTGATTGATTGACTTTGGTCCCAGCTCTTTGCAGGTCATTCACCAGGTCCCCCTTTGTGGTTCTGGGATTTTTGCTCCTCGTTCTCATGATCATTTTGACCCCACGGGATGAGATCTTGCATGGAGCCCCAGATCGAGGGAGATTATCAGTGGTCTTGTATGTCTTCCATTTTCTGATAATTGCTCCCACAGTTGATTTTTTTCACACCAAGCTGCTTGCCTATTGTAGATTCACTCATTCAATCCAGGAATTCACATTGTACGAATTTTAAATAATTTATTTGTAAATTATGGTGGAAAATAAGTATTTGGTGACTCTGGCTCTCACAGACCTGTAACTTCTTCTTTAAGAAGCTCTTCTGTCCTCCACTCGTTACCTGTATTAATCGCACCTGTTTGAACTTGTTATCTGTATAAAAGACACCTGTCCACAGCCTCAAACGGTCAGACTCCAAACTCCACCAAAGAGCTGTCGAAGGACACCAGGAAAATAATTGAAGACCTGCACCAGACTGGGAAGAGTGAATCTACAATAGGCAAGCAGCTTGGTGTGAAAAAATCAACTGTGGGAGCAATTATCAGAAAATGGAAGACATACAAGACCACCGATAATCTCCCTCCATCTGGGATCCACGCAAGATCTCATCCCCTGGGGTCAAAAAGATAATGAGAACGGTGAGCAAAAATCCCAGAACCACATGGGTGGACCTGGTGAAAGACCGCCAGAGAGCTGGGACCAAAGTAACAAAGGTTACCATCAGTAACACACTAGGCCGACAGAAAATCAAATCCTGCAGTGCCAGACGTGTCCCCCCTGCTTAAGCCAGTGCATGTCCAGGCCCGTCTGAAGTTTGCCAGAGAGCACATGGGAGAATGTCATGTGGTCAACATAGAACTTTTTGGTATAAACTCAACTCGTCGTCTTTGGAGGAAGAAGAATACTGAGTTGCATCCCAAGAACACCATACCTACTGTGAAGCATGGGGGGGGGGTGGAAACATCATGCTTTGGGGCTGTTTTTCTGCTAAGGAGGACAGGACGATTGATCCGTGTTAAGGAAAGAATGAATGGGGCCATGTATCGTGAGATTTTGAGCCAAAACCTCCTTTGAATGGTTGACCAAATACTTATTTTCCACAAATAAATTCTTTAAAATTCCTACAATGTGAAATCCTGGATTTTTTTTCCCACATTCTGTCTCTCACAGTTGAAGTGTACCTATGATGAAAATTACAGATCTCTGTCATCCTTTGAACTTGCACAATCGCTGGCTGACTAAATACCTTTTTTGCCCCACTGTATGTGGTAAGGGTGGTTCTTTGGTCAAAATATTGCATAGATTTTCTCACCGTATCAAAACGATACTTCTTTGGATCTTGGTGGAAAGACCGGATTGGTGTAAAACAAAGAGAGCAGCAATGACCCGAGGTTGTTGTTAGGAGTGTACTCCCAAATGTTTAAAGTCTTTGATGTAACTCAGACCTTTATTAAAAAACACACAACCAATTTGCTGAGAATGCAAGCTTCTCCACACACACACACACACACACACACACACACACACACACACACACACACACACACACCGGTTGAGCAGGACCATCTGCATTCTGTCCCGCTGCTCCATGTTGAATTCTGCAAGTGGACCCTGTGGCCTACATAGTCCTGTCATGTCTTCACAGAAATTGGAACTATACCTAAATCACTCTCAGTGCCGAGAAAACAGGAAGGTCGTACGAACCCCGTTTCCACATGAGCTGGGAAATTGCGTTCGATGTAAATATAAACGGAATACAATGATTCGCAAATCCTTTTCAACCTATATGCAGTTGAATATGCTACAAAGACAACATATTTGATGTTCAAACTGACGAACAATTTAGGAAAGTTGGCAATAAATGCTAATAAAATTGAAGAATGCTCATCAAACACTTATGTGGAGCATCCCACAGGTGTGCAGGCTCATTGGGAACAGGTGGGTGCCATGATTGGGTATAAAAACAGCTTCCCAAAAAATGCTCAAGTCTTTCACAAGAAAGGATGGGGCGAGGTACACCCCTTTGTCCACGACTGCGTGAGCAAATAGTCAAACAGTTTAAGAACAACCTTTCTCAAAGTGCAATTGCAAGAAATTTAGGGATTTCAACATCTACGCTCCATAATATCATCAAAAGGTTCAGAGAATGTGGAGAAATCACTCCACATAAGCGGCATTGAATGACCATGACCTTCGATCCCTCAGACGGCACTGTATCAACACCGATATCAATCTCTAAAGGATATCACCACATGGGCTCAGGAACACTTCAGAAAACCACTATCACTAAATACAGTTGGTCGCTACATCTGTAAGTGCGAGTCAAAGCTCTCTTATGCAAAACGATAGCCATTTATCAACAACATCCAGAAACACCGCCGGCTTCTCTGGGCCTGAGATCATCTAGGATGGACTGATGCAAAGTGGAAAAGTGTTCTGTGGTCTGACGAGTCCACTTTTCAAATTGTTTTTGGAAATATTCGACATCGTGGGGAAGCGAACCATCCGGACTGTTTTCGACGCAAAGTTGAAAAGCCAGCATGTGTGATGGTATGTGGGTGTATTAGTGCCCAAGGCATGGGTAACTTACACATCTGTGAAGGCACCATTAATGCTGAAAGGTCCATACAGGTTTTGGAACAACATATGTTGTCATCCAAGCAACGTTATCATGGACGCCCCTGCTTATTTCAGCAAAAGTGAAGTGAATTATATTTATATAGCGCTTTTCTCTAGTGACTCAAAGCGCTTTACATAGTGAAACCCAATATTTAAGTTACATTTAAACCAGTGTGGGTGGCACTGGGAGCAGGTGGGTAAAGTGTCTAGCCCAAGGACACAACGGCAGTGACTAGGATGGCGGAAGCGGGAATTGAACCTGCAACCCCCAAGTTGCTGGCACGGCCACTCTACCAACCGAGCAATGCCAAGCCACGTGTTACAACAGCGTGGCTATGTAGTAAAAGAGTGCGGGTACTTTCCCGGCCTGCCTTCAGTCCAGACCTGTCTCCCTTCGAAAATGTGTGGCGCATTATGAAGCGTAAAATACGAGAGCGGACTGTTGAAGGACTGAAGCTCTACATAAAACAAGAATGGGAAAGAATTCCACTTTCAAAGCTTCAACAATTAGTTTCCTCAGTTCCCAAACGTTTATTGAGTGTTGTTAAAAGAAAAGGTGATGTAACACAGTGGTGAACATGCCCTTTCCCAACTACTTTGGCACGTGTTGCAGCCATGAAATTCTAAGTTAATTATTATTTGCAATAAAAAAAAATTTTTATGAGTTTGAACATCAAATACCTTGTCCTTGTGGTGCATTTAAGTGAATATGGGTTGAAAAGGATTTGCAAATCATTGTTTTCCGTTTATATTTACATCTAACTTCCCAACTCATATGGAAACGGCGTTTGTATAAAGTACGGTGACAATAAGAGGGAAGACAGGGACAAAAAAGGAACCATCGCCATGGTTACCTCACCCAAGAAGGGTTCACAAAGGCCGCCCCATAAATAGCAGCAGACTGATAATTATCAGTTCAGTCGAGTGTATGCATTCCATACAATGTCCATCCATCCATCCATTTTCTACCGCTTATTCCATTTTGGGGTCGCCGGTGCCTATTTCAGCTACAATCGGGCGGAAGGCGGTGTACACCCTGGACAAGTCGCCACCTCACCTTTTCTTATAATAGCAGTTCTATCCCATGTCCATGTCCATTTTTCTACCGCTTAGTCATCATAATTGTTTTCTTCTTGCTGCGACTTGTCCAGGGTGTACCCCGCCTTCCGCCCGATTGTAGCTGAGATAGGCACCAGCGCCCCTTGCGACCCCAAAAAGGGAATAAGCGGTAGAAAATGGATGGATGGATGTTTTCTTCTTGGTACTTTGTGAACACATAAGTGGATCAAAATGCTGCTTTGTTGGATGTCCTTGTTTCATCCAGTCCATCATTTAGTTCCAAATACTGATGTGCTGAAGCTTCAAAGCGTTTTACGTGCACACACTTCTTTTAAATTACGTTTTCCTCTCAGGTTATAGTTCTCTTCTTTTGTTTAGAAGAAGTGTTGTACATTTTTTTGGGGAGCAAGTTATAGTTTGTTTTTAGTCGGCCAGCTATTGTGCAAGTTCTCCCACTTCAAAGGATGAAAGAGGTCTGTAGTTTTCATCTTAGGTGCACTTCAACTGTGAGGGACAGAATGTGAAAAAAAAATCCAGGAATTCACTTTGTAGGAATTTTAAAGAATTTATTTGTGGAAAATAAGTATTTGGTCAACCAGTCAAAGGAGGTTTTGGCTCAAAATCTCACGATACATGGCCCCATTCATTCTTTCCTTAACACGGATCAATCGTCCTGTCCCCTTAGCAGGAAAAACAGCCCCACAGCATGATGTTTCCACCCCCATGCTTCACAGTAGGTATGGTGTTCTTGGGATGCAACTCAGTATTCTTCTTCCTCCAAACACCACCAGTTAAGTTTATACCAAAAAGTTCTATTTTGGTTTCATCTGCCCACATGACATTCTCCCATGTGCTCTCTGGCAAACTTCAGACGGGCTTAAGCAGGGGGACACGTCTGGCACTGCAGGATTTGATTCCCTGTCGGCGTAGTGTGTTACTGATGGTAACCTTTGTTACTTTGGTCCCAGCTCTCTGCAGGTCATTCACCAGGTCCCCCTTTGTGGTTCTGGGATTTGTGATCCTCGTTCTCATGATGATTTTGACCCCACGGGATGAGATCTTGCGTGGAGCCCCAGATCGAGGGAGATTATCAGTGGTTTTGTATGTCTTCCATTTTCTGATAATTGCTCCCGCAGTTGATTTTTTTCACACCAAGCTGCTTGCCTATTGTAGATTCACTCATTCAATCCAGGAATTCACATTGTACGAATTTTAAAGAATTTATTTGTAAATTATGGTGGAAAATAAGTATTTGGTCACTTCAAACAAGGAAGATCTCTGGCTCTCACAGACCTGTAACTTCTTCTTTAAGAAGCTCTTCTGTCCTCTACTCGTTACCTGTATTAATGGCACCTGTTTGAACTCGTTATCAGTATAAAAGACACCTGTCCACAGCCACAAACGGTCAGACTCCAAACTCCACTATGGCCAAGACCAAAGAGCTGTCGAAGGACACCGAGAAAAGAATTGTAGACCCGCACCAGACTGGGAAGAGTGAATCTACATCTGACCACATGACATTCTTCCATGTGCTCTCTGGAAAACTTCAGACGGGCCTGAACAGGCACTGGCTTAAGCAGGGGGGCACGTCTGGCACTGCAGGATTTAATTCCCTGTCGGCGTAGTGCGTTACTGATGGTAACCTTTGTTACTTGGGAATGATTGATTGATTGATTGATACTTTTATTAGTAGATTGCACAGTTCAGTACATATTCCGTACAATTGACCACTAAATGGTAACACCCGAATAAGTTTTTCAACTTGTTTAAGTCGGGGTCGGCGTTAATCAATTCATGTTTTCCTGCTGGCTCCGCTGTGAACGGGACTCTCGCTGCTGTGTCGGATCCGCTTTGGACTGGACTCTCGCGACTGTGTTGGATCCATTATGGATTGAACTTTCACAGTATCATGTTAGACCCGTTCAACATCCATTGCTTTCGTCCTCTCCAAGGTTTCTCATAGTCGTCATTGTCACCGACGTCCCACTGGGTGTGAGTTTTCCTTGCCCTTATGTGGGCCTACCGAGGATGTCGTAGTGGTTTGTGCAGCCCTTTGAGACACTAGTGATTCAGGGCTATATAAGTAAACATTGATTGACTTTGGTCCCAGCTCTCTGCAGGTCATTCACCAGGTCCCCCCGTGTGGTTTCTGGGATTTTTGCTCACCGTTCTCATGATCATTTTGACCCCACGGGATGAGATCTTGCGTGGAGCCCCAGATCGAGGGAGATTATCAGTGGTCTTGTATGTCTTCCATTTTCTGATAATTGCTCCCACAGTTGATTTTTTTCACACCAAGCTGCTTGCCTATTGTAGATTCACTCTTCCCAGTCTGGTGCAGGTCTACAATTCTTTTCCTGGTGTCCTTTGACAGCTCTTGGCCATAGTGGAGTTTGGAGTCTGACTGTTTGAGGCTGTGGACAGGTGTCTTTTATACAGATTCTGAGTTCAAACAGGTTCCATTAATACAGGTAACGAGTGGAGGACAGAATAGCTTCTTAAAGAAGAAGTTACAGGTCTGTGAGAGCCAGAGATCTTCCAAATACTTATTTTCCACCATAATTTACAAATAAATTCTTTAAAATTCCTGGATTTTTTTTTTCCACATTCGGTCTCCCACAGTTGAAGTGTACCTATGATGAAAATGACAGACCTCTTTCATCCTTTGAAGTGGGAGAACTTGCACAATCGCTGGCTGACTAAATACTTTTTTTGCCCCACTGTATATATAAATATGGTTTTCCGTTATTGACTCAACACAGTAGTTATACAATGATGTGTATCTTTAATTCCAGTGTCAATTGACTGGAGGGAAAGTAAAGAAGGTTTCATAGTTGAAGTCTAAAGCATGAAAGTCTATAAAGTCCTGACAGGTGTTGTGTTGTGTTGTGTTGTGTTGTTACCTGCATGAGATAACACAACACTACATTTTTGACCAGCTCAGTTCAACTCGTCCATACACACACACACACACACACACACACACACACACACACACACACACACACTAAAGATGGATATAAAAGAACAGTTTTCCAAAAAGCTCACTTTTTAAAGACCAAAACTAATGTTTGCTTGCGGGCAAAATGCGGAAAAAGAAGTGTCCGTGTTGGTGTGGAAACAGCCTCAACAAAATAGCACCTTCTTTAGCGCCATATCTGCAATCTGCAAATTGACTTCATGGCCACATTTGTGAGGAACAAAGGCAGTTTTGTCCTCCCAGTCAGACTAAGTCCTTATCTCCTCCAGCTGGCAGCTCCACTCCCCAAACACAAACATGGAAGAAGTTCAAACTGCAACACACTCGTATAATACGCTTCAAAATCAATAGGAGTCTTTCTCGGATATAATACTCATAGACCAGGGGTCACCAACGCGGTGCCCGTAAGGACCAGATGAGTCGCCCGCTGGCCTGTTCTAAAAGAAAGCTCAAATAGCAGCACTTACCAGTGAGCTGCCTCTATTTTTTAAATTGTATTTATTTACTAGCAAGCTGGTCTCGCTTTGCTCGACATTTTTCATTCGAAGAGAGACAAAACTCAAAAAGAATTTGAAAATCCGAGAAAATATTTTTAAGACCTGGTCTTCACTTGTTTAAATAAATAAATTCATTAATTTTTTTACTTCGCTTTTTAGAACTTTCAGAAAGACAATTTTAGAGAAAAAAAACAACCTTAAATATGATTTTAGGATTTTTAAACACTTTTAAATTCCTTCCTCTTCTTTCCTGACAATTTAAATCAATGTTCAAGTATTTTTTTAATTTATTGTAAAGAATAATAAATACATTTTAATTTAATTCTTCATTTTAGCTTCTGTTTTTTCGACGAAGAATATTTGTGAAATATTTCTTCAAATTTATTATGTTTTAAATTCAAAAAAATTATTCCGGCCTAGAATTTTTTTACTTCGCTTTTTATAACTTTCAGAAAGACACTTTTAGAGAGAAAAAAACAACCTTAAATATGATTTTAGGAATTTTAAACACTTTTAAATTCCTCTTCTTTCCTGACAATTTAAATCAATGTTCAAGTATTTTTTTATTTATTGTAAAGAATAATAAATACATTTGAATTTAATTCTTCATTTTAGCTTCTCTTTTTTCGACGAAGAATATTTGTGAAATATTTCTTCAAATTTATTATGTTTTAAATTCAAAAAAATTATTCCGGGCTATAATTTTTTTACTTCGCTTTTTATAACTTTCAGAAAGACACTTTTAGAGAGAAAAAACAACCTTAAACAGGATTTTAGGATTTTTAAACACTTTTAAATTCCTCTTCTTTCCTGACAATTTAAATCAATGTTCAAGTATTTTTTTATTTATTGTAAAGAATAATAAATACATTTGAATTTAATTCTTCATTTTAGCTTCTCTTTTTTCGACGAAGAATATTTGTGAAATATTTCTTCAAATTTATTATGTTTTAAATTCAAAAAAATTATTCCGGCCTAGAATTTTTTTACTTCGCTTTTTATAACTTTCAGAAAGACAATTTTAGAGAGAAAAAACAACCTTAAAAATGATTTTTGGGTTTTTAAACACTTTTAAATTCCTCTTCTTTCCTGACAATTTAAATCAATGTTCAAGTATTTTTTTAATTTATTGTAAAGAATAATAAATACATTTTAATTTAATTCTTCATTTTAGCTTCTGTTTTTTCGACGAAGAATATTTGTGAAATATTTCTTCAAATTTATTATGTTTTAAATTCCCAAAAATTATTCCGGCCTAGAATTTTTTTACTTCGCTTTTTATAACTTTCAGAAAGACACTTTTAGAGAGAAAAAAACAACCTTAAATATGATTTTAGGATTTTTAAACACTTTTAAATTCCTTCCTCTTCTTTCCTGACAATTTAAATCAATGTTCAAGTATTTTTTAAATTTATTGTAAAGAATAATAAATACATTTTAATTTAATTATTCATTTTAGCTTCTCTTTTTTCGATGAAGAATATTTGTGAAATATTTCTGCAAATGTATTATGTTTTAAATTCAAAAAAATTATTCCGGGCTATAATTTTTTTACTTCGCTTTTTATAACTTTCAGAAAGACACTTTTAGAGAGAAAAAAACAACCTTAAATATAATCTTAGGACTTTTAAACACTTTTAAATTCCTTCCTCTTCTTTCCTGACAATTTAAATCAATGTTCAAGTATTTTTTTAATTTATTGTAAAGAATAATAAATACATTTTAATTTAATTCTTCATTTTAGCTTCTCTTTTTTCGACGAAGAATATTTGTGAAATATTTCTTCAAATTTATTATATTTTAAATTAAAAAAAATTATTCCGGCCTATAATTTTTTTACTTCGCTTTTTATAACTTGCAGAAAGACACTTTTAGAGAGAAAAAAACAACCTTAAATATGATTTTAGGATTTTTAAACACTTTTAAATTCCTTCCTCTTCTTTCCTGACAATTTAAATCAATGTTCAAGTATTTTTTTAATTTATTGTAAAGAATAATAAATACATTTTAATTTAATTCTTCATTTTAGCTTCTGTTTTTTCGACGAAGAATATTTGTGAAATATTTCTTCAAATTTATTATGTTTTAAATTCAAAAAAATTATTCCGGCCTATAATTTTTTTACTTCGCTTTTTATAACTTTCAGAAAGACACTTTCAGAGAGAAAAAAACAACCTTAAATATGATTTTAGGATTTTTAAACACTTTTAAATTCCTTCCTCTTCTTTCCTGACAATTTAAATCAATGTTCAAGTATTTTTAAAATTCATTGTAAAGAATAATAAATACATTTTAATTTAATTTTTCATTTTAGCTTCTCTTTTTTCGATGAAGAATATTTGTGAAATATTTCTGCAAATGTATTATGTTTTAAATTCAAAAAAATTATTCCGGGCTATAATTTTTTTACTTCGCTTTTTATAACTTTCAGAAAGACACTTTTAGAGAGAAAAAACAACCTTAAACAGGATTTTAGGATTTTTAAACACTTTTAAATTCCTCTTCTTTCCTGACAATTTAAATCAATGTTCAAGTATTTTTTTTAATTTATTGTAAAGAATAATAAATACATTTTAATTTAATTCTTCATTTTAGCTTCTCTTTTTTCGACGAAGAATATTTGTGAAATATTTCTTCAAATTTATTATGTTTTAAATTCCAAAAAATTATTCCAGCCTATAATTTTTTTACTTCGCTTTTTATAACTTTCAGAAAGACACTTTTAGAGAGAAAAAAACAACCTTAAATATGATTTTAGGATTTTTAAACACTTTTAAATTCCTTCCTCTTCTTTCCTGACAATTTAAATCAATGTTCAAGTATTTTTTTAATTTATTGTAAAGAATAATAAATACATTTTAATTTAATTCTTCATTTTAGCTTCTGTTTTTTCGACGAAGAATATTTGTGAAATATTTCTTCAAATTCATTATGTTTTAAATTCCCAAAAATTATTCCGGCCTATAATTTTTTTACTTCGCTTTTTATAACTTTCAGAAAGACACTTTTAGAGAAAAAATACAACCTTAAATATAATTTTAGGATTTTTAAACACTTTTAAATTCCTTCCTCTTCTTTCCTGACAATTTAAATCAATGTTCAAGTATTTTTTTAATTTATTGTAAAGAATAATAAATACATTTTAATTTAATTCTTCATTTTAGCTTCTGTTTTTTTGACGAAGAATATTTGTGAAATATTTCTTCAAATTTATTATATTTTAAATTCCAAAAAATTATTCCGGCCTATAATTTTTTTACTTCGCTTTTTATAACTTTCAGAAAGACAATTTTAGAGAAAAAATACAACCTTAAAAATGATTTTAGGATTTTTAAACACTTTTAAATTCCTTCCTCTTCTTTCCTGACAATTTAAATCAATGTTCAAGTATTTTTTTAATTTATTGTAAAGAATAATAAATACATTTTAATTTAATTCTTCATTTTAGCTTCTCTTTTTTCGATGAAGAATATTTGTGAAATATTTCTTCAAATTGATTGTGTTTTAAATTCAAAAAAATTATTCCGGCCTATAATTTTTTTACTTCGCTTTTTATAACTTTCAGAAAGACACTTTTAGAGAGAAAAAAACAACCTTAAATATGATTTTAGGATTTTTAAACACTTTTAAATTCCTTCCTCTTCTTTCCTGACAATTTAAATCAATGTTCAAGTATTTTTTAAATTTATTGTAAAGAATAATAAATACATTTTAATTTAATTCTTCATCTTAGCTTCTCTTTTTTCGACGAAGAATATTTGTGAAATATTTCTTCAAATTTATTATGTTTTAAATTTTAAAAAAATTATTCCGGCCTATAATTTTTTTACTTCGCTTTTTATAACTTTCAGAAAGACACTTTTAGAGAGAAAAAAACAACCTTAAATATGATTTTAGGAATTTTATACACTTTTAAATTCCTTCCTCTTCTTTCCTGACAATTTAAATCAATGTTCAAGTATTTTTTTATTTATTGTAAAGAATAATAAATACATTTTAATTTAATTTTTCATTTTAGCTTCTGTTTTTTCAATGAAGAATATTTGTGAAATATTTATTCAAATTTATTATGTTTTAAGTTCAAAAAAATTATTCGGGCCTATCCAGAAAATCTGTAGAATCAAATTTAAATCTTATTTCAAAGTGGATTTTAACCTATTTAAAAGATGTCATCAAAATTCTAAAATGAATCTTAATCAGGAAAAATGACTAATGATGTTCCATAAATTCTTTTTCGTATTTTTTTCAAAAAGATTGGAATCAGCTAGTTTTTCTCTTAATTTTTTTCGGTGGAATTTTGAACTTTAAAGAGTCGAAATTGAAGATAAACTATGTTTCAGAATTTAAATTTCATTTTTTTCCTGTTTTCTCCTCTTTTAAACTGTTCAATTAAGTGTTTTTTTCCATCATTTATTCCCCTTCAAAAAACCTTCCGTAAAAGGAAAAAAAATGTACGACGGAATCCATTTTTACAGTTTGTCCTTTATAAAATAATAGGTGCATAAATGACACAATATGTTACTGCAGACTAATTAGGAGTCTTTGTTTGTTTACTTACTACTAAAAGACAAGTTGTCTAGTATGTTCAACATTTTATTGAAGGACTAAATGACAATAATAAACTTATGTTTCATGCACACTAACATTTTTTGTTACAATAAGGACAATAATAACATTTAGAAACGTATAGAAAAGTATCGAAATACATGTCGGTACCAGTATCAAAATAATAGTAGGGGGACAACGGTCAGAGTTTGTTGTTGACGAACCCCAAGATGCAGAGAACAGGAAAACATGAGTCAATTAAAATAATAAAACAAGAACAAACCAAAGGGGTACAACCAAAAGCGAGCATGCGGCGGATAACGAACTAAGGGAGCTAGCATGGGAGCTAGAAAACAAAAGGGAACTTAGCATGGAGCCTTGCAAGAATCGAGCAGGAAACAGAAGTCGTACATGTAATATAAAAACAAAATTGGAAGCAGGCAGTAAGCTAAAAACCGCAATCAAACATAGCTTACCGCAACGCTGCATAGACAAAATACGACACGACAGGTAGCAACGGCAAGAGCCACATCGGCATGACAATTATCCAGCAACTGACTGGAGGACAAAAACAGACTCAAATATAATCGGGCTGATTGACACCAGGTGTGGTCAGGTGCCAATCAGCCGCACAACGGCAAGAGCGACATCGGCATGACAATTATCCAGCAACTGACTGGAGGACAAAAACAGACTCAAATATAACCGGGCTGATTGACACCAGGTGTGGTCAGGTGCCAATCAGCCGCATCTGAGGGGAAAACAGCGCACAGGGGAAAAACAGGAAACAGACAAAATGAGAGCGCTGACAGGAACTAAACACACAGAGGAAACCCAGACAAATGCAGAGGAAAAAAACTAAAACACAAACAAACTGTCAGGGGAAAGCCTGACAACAACAATAGTATAGTATCTTACAAATCTAATATATCCACAATACAAAAAGCGCAGATACATTTTTGTTCAACTCACCAATTTTAACTCTTCCTCGTTCGGGTCCTTCTCCCATCACAAGAATGTTAGCTGGTTTCTGCACAAGATAGGGAAAAAGTGTTAGCTAGTATGCTGGTTTTCTAGTATTAGCATTTAGAGGATATAAGATACAGTAAATGTAAAACAAACCCAAACAACCAAAAACAGTGCAATACATTTCAAAAGGTGCAATATAAACACATCTTTCATATCATGCACAGTATTACCAGTCTTTCTTCATTTTTATGACATGGTCACTACTGCATAGTTTCTCTTGTTGCAGTCCTAATTTTACCATTCTTATTGTTGCTTTTTATTTGTATTCACATGATTATATTTTCTATTTTATTTCCATGTATACCTCCATGATTTACTTTTTTAATTCTATCTGTAATCTGGAATTAACTAACATCTTCCTGAGGGAACTCTCCTGAAGGAATCCTTAAAGTACTCTCTATCTATCTACAAACCCTGTTTCCATAAGAGTTGGGAAATTGAGTTTGATGTAAATATAAACGGAATACAATGATTTACAAAATCCTTTTCAACCCATATTCAGTTGAATATGCTACAAAGACAACATATTTGATGTTCAAACTCATAAACTTCATTTTTTATTGCAAATAATAATTAACTTAGAATTTCATGGCTGCAACACGTGCCAAAGTAGTTGGGAAAGGGCATGTTCACCACTGTGTTACATCACCTTTTCTTTTAACAACACTCAACAAACGTTTGGGAACTGAGGAAACTAATTGTTGAAGCTTTGAAAGTGGAATTCTTTCCCATTCTTGTTTTATGTAGAGCTTCAGTCCTTCAACAGTCCGGGGTCTCCGCTGTCCTATTTTACGCTTCATAATGCGCCACACATTTTCGAAGGGAGACAGGTCTGGACTGCAGGCGGGCCGGGAAAGTACCCGCGCACTTTTTTTACATAACACGCTGCTGAATGTGGCTTGGCATTGTCTTGCTGAAATAAGCAGGGGCGCTTAGATGGCAGCATATGTTGTTCCAAAACCTGTATGGACCTTTCAGCATTAATGGTGCCTTCACAGATGTGTAAGTTACCCATGCCTTGGGCACTAATGCACCCCCATACCATCACACATGCTGGCTTTTACACTTTACGTCAATAACAGTCTGGATGGTTCGCTTCCCATTTAGCCCGGATGATACGATGTCGAATATTTCCAAAAACAATTTAAAATGTGGACTCGTCAGACCACAGAACACTTTTCCACTTTGCATCAGTCCATTTTAGATGATCTCAGGCCCAGAGAAGCCGGCGGCGTTTCTGGATGTTGTTGATAAATGGCTTTCGCTTTGCATAGTAGAGCTTTAACTTACACTTAGAGATGTAGTGATCATCTGTATTTAGTGACAGTGGTTTTATGAAGTGTTCCTGAGCCCATGTGGTGATATCCTTTAGAGATTGATGTCGGTGTTGATACAGTGCCGTCTGAGGGATCGAAGGTCACGGTCATTCAATGCTGCTTACGTGGAGTGATTTCTCCACATTCTCTGAACCTTTTGATGATATTATGGAGCGTAGATGTTGAAATCCTTAAATTTCTTGCAATTGCACTTTGAGAAAGGTTGTTCTTAAACTGTTTATTTGCTCACGCAGTTGTGGACAAAGGGGTGTACCTCGCCCCATCCTTTCTTGTGAAAGACCGAGCATTTTTTGGGACAGCTGTTTTTATACCCAATCACGGCACACACCTGTTCCCAATTAGCCTACACACCTGTGGGATGTTCCAAATAAGTGTTTGATGAGCATTCCTCAACTTTATTAGCATTTATTGCCACCTTTCCCAACTTCTTTGTCAGTTTGAACATCAAATATGTTGTCTTTGTAGCGCATTTAACTGAATATGGGTTGAAAAGGATTTGCAAATCATTGTATTCCGTTTATATTTACATCAAACACAATTTCCCAACTCATACGGAAAGTGAGTAAATATCCAAATGAAATGTTTACCGTGCAAAGTCAAAAACAGATTTGAGGACACACATTTCCTGAAGTTAACACAATAATGGCCAACTAAGCCAGTTCTTGCAAGTCACCCAGAAAGCCTGCAAGTATTCTTTTGGCAGCAAAATATTAACCGTGTGTGTGTGTGTGTGTGTGTGTGTGTGTGCGTGTGTGTGTGCGTGTGTGTGTAAAATCCTCCAATGGAATCTGGATCCTAATTGTAAAGAAGAAAATCCTGCTTAACAAGTGGCCTAACCCAACTTTCCAGTAACTTGGGTGATGTTGGCTACTGGAAGACTGATTGAATGGTGACATCACCGAGGTCACAGAAAGGTCGTTGAGGATGATTGGTTTGAAACTTCCTGCCTCTGACACCAAGGAGTAGTCACTAATGTGGTGGGAGATTACAGATAAATATCAAACCCTAAACCGGCACGCAAGTAGCTTGGTGTGAAAGCGGGCGTGACAGACATGTTTTAGAGGACGTCAAAGGCATTGTCATCACGGCCCCGCCCTCAATTTTGTTGTCCGGGTGAAAATCGGAGAAGGCTTACCCCGGGAGAATTCTGGGTGAGGCACGGAATCCGGAAACCTCCCGGAAAAATCGGGGGGTCGGCAAGTATGCAGCTGAGCCACATCAAAGAGATCAAAGGGCCGCATGCGGCTCCGGAGCCGGGGGTTGCCGACCCCTGATCTAGGGCCTTTTTTAGCGGCCCGTTTAAAAAAATACTATTACATTAAAAAAAACTAAAAATTGGAATTACAGAGCAAACTATACTAGTGTTGTCCCAATACCAATATTTTGATACTGGTACCAAAATGTATTTTGATACTTTTTTTATACTTAAAGGGGACTACAAAAAATGTCATTTTTGTCTTTATTTGAACAACAAATCTTAATGTACATTAAACATCCATCCATCCATTTTCTACCGCTTATTCCCTTTCGGGGTCGCGGGGGGGCGCTGGCGCCTATCTCAGCTACAATCGGGCGGAAGGCAGGGTACACCCTGGACAAGTCGCCACCTCATCGCATATGTTTATTAATTTCATTTAGTCCATCCATCCATTCATTTTCTACCGCCTATTCCCTCTGCGGTCTCGGGGGACGCTGGTGCCTATCTCAGCTACAATCGGGCGGAAGGCGGGGTACACCCTGGACAAGTCGCCACCTCATCACAGTGTCATTTAGTCCTTAAATAAAATAGTGTACATACTAGACAACTTGTCTTTTAGTAAGTAAACAAACAAAGACTACTAATTAGTCTGCAGTAACATATTGTGTCATTTATACACCTGTTATTTTCTACACATTATGAGGAAATGAAAGGATAATGTGAGACTTGGTTGGCATAGCGATGCCGGATTTGTTCTTCCAGGGATGAAGAAGACAGCGTGAGGTAAGAAATTAAGATTTATTCAACTCAAAAACAGGCTCGGAACAGACAGACTGGTGCTAAGCAGAAAAGGCAAACAAATGGCGCTAGCATAAGAGCTAGGGAAACAAACGGAAACACTACAATTGGCACAAAGGCACAAAAAGGGAAAACAAAAACAACTAGAATGAAAGCTGGGGAAAAATACAACGTAGCGCGAAAGCTAGTGAGTAAAGAATGGAAAGCAGTCGTCATCTGTCGCGTGAAAGCAAATTAGGATCCGAGACAGAAAGAACAAAAGGGGCAGGCTTAAATAAGGCAGTAATCAGTAGTAACAGGTGTGCGTAAACCGAGAGTAGCAAGTGGAAACAATATACAACCCTGGTGACAGAGCAAAACAGGAAATAAGGAGGTCAAACTACAAAATTGGATATAAGAAGGAACAAAGCAAGAATATGGTATGATCCTGGCATCAGATCATAACAGATAAAATGTTGCCGTATTGGCACTGATAACACAAAGCTGTCATGTCAGCAGGGATTTACTTCAAAGCTGTCCTTCATGACAAAAACATGGATCTGAAGTTTTTCCACAGATTTAAACCTTGACAGTAAAAATAATAGATAGCGATACATGACCTTGAGCAGGGGTCACCAACGCAGTGACCAGATGAGTCGCCCGCTGGCCTGTTCTAAAAATAGCTCAAATAGCAGCACTTACCAGTGAGCTGCCTCAATTTTTTAAAAATTGTATTTATATACTAGCAAGCTGGTCTCGCTTTGTTTGACATTTTTAAATCTAAGAGAGACAAAACTCAAATAGAATTTGAAAATCCAAGAAAATATTTTAAAGACTTGGTCTTCACTTGTTTGAATAAATTCATTTATTTTTTTTACTTTGCTTCTTATAACTTTCAGAAAGACAATTTTAGAGAAAAAATACAATCTTAAAAATGATTTTAGGATTTTTAAACACATTTACCTTATTACCTTTTAAATTCCTTCCTCTTCTTTCCAGACAATTTAAGTAAGTTATTTTTTTTTATTGTAAAGAATAATAAATATATTTTAATTTAATTCTTCATTTTAGCTTCTGTTTTTTCGACGAAGAATATTTGTGAAATATTTCTTCAAACTCCTGCGATGAGGTGGCGACTTGTCCAGGGTGTACGCCGCCTTCCGCCCGATTGTAGCTGAGATAGGCGCCCCCGCGATTCCAAAGGGAATAAGCGGTAGAAAATGGATGGATGGATGGATTTCTTCAAACTTATTATGGTTAAAACTAAAAAAAAATATTCTGGCAAATTTAGAAAGTCTGTAGAATCAAATTTAAATCTTATTTCAAAGTGGATTTTAACCTATTTAAAACATGTCATCAAAATTGTAAAATTAATCTTAATCAGGAAATATTACTAATGATGTTCCATAAATAATTTTTAAAAATATTTTCACAAAAATTCAAATTTGCTAGTTTTTCTCTTCATTTTTTTCGGTTGAATTTTGAATTTTAAAGAGTCGAAATTGAAGATAAACTATGTTACAAAATTAATTTTTTTTTTTTTTTTTCCTGTTTTCTACTCTTTTAAACCGTTCAATTACAAAGAACATTCCGTAAAAGGAAAAAAAATGTACGACGTAATGACAGACAAAAATACCCATTTTTTTTATATGTATATATATTTATTTATTAAAGGTAAATTGAGCAAATTGGCTATTTCTGGCAATTTATTTAAGTGTGTATCAAACTGGTAGCCCTTTGCATTAATCAGTACCTTGACCCCTGACCTAGTTTTTTAGGTCTCCTAGCTTTTTGAAACTGTCATTATTTAAAAAAAAAAATAATGAATCAAAAGTATGAATGATATACCTATTTAAGGCTTCATTTACTTCACATCAAATATTCAATTTTGGGGAAAAAATATTGCATATTTTGTGTTTTTGTCATTAAAAAAAAGGGTTTTATTTGAAAAAAAAAGTGCTATACGGTGACGGATAGATCTGAAGCTGATTTCTAGATGTTCAGGTGTTGAAAGTAAACATATATGACTTACTTTTTACTTTTTGATCGCCGGTATGTTTAACATTCACCAAAATGAAAGGATTGGTTGGTATTAAAAATTAAAAAGGTTGAACAAATTCACCTTTTAATAAGGACCCAAACAAGTTTTGCATTGAATATTGAACAAGCAAGGCTTATATAACTTAATAATGACATGCAAAATCAAGTTTCAAATAATAATAACAACAATTAAAAAATATCAATGGCGTATCAAATGTAACTTAAATACAAATTGAATGCCTCTTTTCTATTTGCAGCCTTCTGAGGTAAATATCAAAATAAACTTTTCCCACAGGCTAATAAATCATTTTAAAGTGAAATAACAATAAGGAATGAATCAAACATTCAAGCCTTGAAGTAGCAAGAGAAAGTGAATGATGAAAACGTTAATTATTGCTCAGTTTGCTACACTAATTTGCTTTAACAACCTAATAGTACAAAATCAACTTTCAAAAAACAAACGGAAAAACATCACAGAAATAACGTTTAAAAAAAAAATGAGTGCCTCTTTTGTATTTGCAGCCTTCTGAAGTAAATATCAACATTAACTTTTTCCACTGGCTAATAAATTTGAAAATAAAATAACTAGGAGGTGGTCGGGGTTTGGTGGTAGCCGGGGTGTATATTGTAGTGTCCCGGAAGAGTTAGTGCTGCAAGGGGTTCTGGGTATTTGTCCTGTTGTGTTTCAGTGCGGTTGTTCTCCCGAATTGTGTTTGTCATTCTTGTTTGGTCAGGGTTCACAGTGTGGCGCATATTTGTAACAGTGTTAGAGTTGTTTATGTGGCCACTCTCAGTGTGACCTGTATGGCTGTTGATCAAATATGCCTTGCATTCACTTTTGTGTGTGTATGTACAAGCGGCATATGCTATGTGACTTGGCCGGCACGCTGTATGTATAGAGGAAAAGCGGACGTAACGACAAGTTGTGGAGAACGCTAAACGTAGTGCCTTGAAGGCACGACCCCAATATTGTTGTCCGGGGAGAAATTCGGGAGAATGGTTTTCCGGAGGGGCATTGAACTTTGGGAGTCTCCCGGGAAAATCAGGAGGGTTGGCAAGTATGAGTATAAGCAGTAAATGCGGCGTTAATACCGGCGGGCCAGCTCTAATGTTAATTTGATATTGCCTCAAGGGCCAAATGAAATAGATTTGGCCCTCGGGCCAGAGTTTGACACCCATGATCTAGGGAAACAAACAACACTTCTTTGGCAAGAAAGTTCCATTTGATGTTTCCACATCAACTTTATCTGAATCCCCTTGAGGTGTTTGTGCGGATTTGAGTCCTTTGGTTCCGCAGTCTGACTTTTCTGTTGCTATGGAGACAGCACTAATAATACAATCTGTAATTCCTGTTATTGTGTTTGCTGCACAATTTTAACTAAGAAGTCCGGATTCATCATATTTGCTTAATAATTGTATTAATACTTGCATTTTTTTTATTTTAGGCCAAAGTGATTTTTTTATGCCAAAGCTGAGGAGAGAGGATTCATTAGGTGTGGACAACATTAATAATTGTAAAATACCCACATGAGTGTCAATGTGGAAGTGGATCACCCATAAAGTGATCAGAGCAAAGGGTGGCTACTTTGAAGAAACTACAAACCCCGTTTCCATATGAGTTGGGAAATTGTGTTAGATGTAAATATAAACGGAATACAATGATTTGCAAATCCTTTTCAATCCATATTCAGTTGAATATGCTACAAAGACAACATATTTGATGTTGAAACTCATAAACTTTATTTTTTTTTTGCAAATAATAATTAACTTAGAATTTCATGGCTGCAACACGTGCCAAAGTAGTTGGGAAAGGGCATGTTCACCACTGTGTTACATCACCTTTTCTTTTAACAACACTCAATAAAAGTTTGGGAACTGAGGAAACTAATTGTTGAAGCTTTGAAAATGGAATTCTTTCCCATTCTATGAAGCCATGCTGTTGACACATGTGCTGAATGTCGCTTTGCATTATCTTGCTGAAATAAGCAGGGGCGTCCATGAAAAAGACGGCGCTTCGGTGACAACATATGTGAAAGACTGAGCATTTCATGGAAGCTGTTTTTATACCCAATCATGGCACCCACCTGTTCCCAATTAGCCTGCACACCTGTGGGATGTTCCACATAAGTGTTTGATGAGCACTCCTCAACTTTATCCGTATTTATTGCCACCTTTCCCAACTTCTTTGTCACGTGTTGCTGGCATCAAATTCGAAAGTTAATGATTATTTGCAACCAAAAAAAAAAGTTTATCAGTTTGAACATCAAATATGTTGTCTTTGTAGCATATTCAACTGAATATGGGTTGAAAAGGATTAGCAAATCATTGTATTCTGTTTATATTTACATCTAACACAATTTCCCAACATATATATATATATATACATAAATATTGGTTATTGTTATTGGCTAAAATGTGCGTTATTGTGCATCCCTAATAATTGCGGCCTGCAGTGGTGTACGGGGGTAGCATAACACCCCCATTATTTATTATCTTTGCAAAGACAATGTTTTTGTATGTCCCGGCAAGAAATCTGCGTTCAAAAGACTCCGGCTTATTAGTGATTCCTAAAGCCCCCCAAAAAAGTCTGCGGGCTATAGAGCGTTTTCCGTTCGGGCTCCAGTACTCTGGAATGCCCTCCCGGTAACAGTTCGAGATGCTACCTCAGTAGAAGCATTTAAGTCTCACCTTAAAACTCATCTGTATACTCTAGCCTTTAAATAGACCTCCTTTTTAGACCAGTTGATCTGCCGCTTCTTTTCTTTCTCCTATGTCCCCCCCTCCCTTGTGTCCGGTCCGATGACCATGGATGAAGTACTGGCTGTCCAGAGTCGAGACCCAGGATGGACCGCTCGCCTGTGTATCGGTTGGGGACATCTCTACGCTGCTGATCCGCCTCCGCTTGAGATGGTTTCCTGTGGGCGGGACTCTCGCTGCTGTCTTGGATCCGCTTTGAACTGAACTCTCGCGGCTGTGTTGGAGCCACTATGGATTGAACTTTCACAGTATCATGTTAGACCCGCTCGACAACCATTGCTTTCGGTCCCCTAGAGGGGGGGGGGTTGCCCACATCTGAGGTCCTCTCCAAGGTTTCTCATAGTCAGCATTGTCACTGGCGTCCCACTGGATGTGAATTCTCCCTGCCCACTGGGTGTGAGTTTTCCTTGCCCTTTTGTGGGTTCTTCCGAGGATGTTGTAGTCGTAATGATTTGTGCAGTCCTTTGAGACATTTGTGATTTGGGGCTATATAAATAAACATTGATTGATTGATTAAGACAGCGCCATGAATAATCCAATGATAATCGTCTTGTTCGGACGGAGAGGAAGTCAGAAGTAAAAAAATAACACATGGAAATGTACAAAACATGTTGAGAAACGTGCATATCAGTACCAGCCTGCAGTCTTTACAATGTTTTCACAGGAGTTTGGTTTTGTGAGGCTGGAGTCAAACCTGCAGTCCTGCTGCCAAAGCCACTGTTTTGCTATCAAGCTGACAAAATACACCCAGTTGATTTGGATTTACCATGTAGTGTATTTTCCAGGCCATAGGGCGCACTGCCAATAAATGGTCTATTTTTGATCTTTTTTTCATATATAAGGCGCACCGGATTATAAGGCGCATTAAAGGATTATTTTCTAAACGTAAAAGACTTCCTTGTGGTCTGCATAACATGTAATGGTGCTTCTTTGCTACAAAATGTTGCACGGATGATGTTTTACAACTCAGTCTCTTCAGGATGCACCGTCTTATATACGTGCCTCCACTTGGACAGCGTCTTTTCCTTGTTGTAGCGGTGTAGCGTGCAAGGACGGGAGTGGAAGAAGTGTCAAAAGATTGGCTTGCCACTGACAGTTTGTTTGTGTTTTAGTTTTTCCTCTGTGTGTGTTTAGTAGTGAAGTGAAGTGAAGTGAATTGTATTTATATAGCGCTTTTTCTCTAGTGGCTCAAAGCGCTTTACATAGTGAAACCCAATATCTAAGTTACATTCAAACCAGTGTGGGTGGCACTGGGAGCGGGTGGGTAAAGTGTCTTGCCCAAGGACACAATGGCAGTGACTAGGATGGCGGAAGCGGGAATCGAACCTGCAACCCTCAAGTTGCTGGCACGGCCACTCTACCAACCGAGCTAAACCGCCACTAAACCGTATTTCCTGTCCTTAGTTCCTGTCAGCGCTCTTATTTTGGTTCAGCTTCCTGTTTGTCTCCCTGTGTGCCGTTTTCCCTCAGCTGCAGCTGATTGGCACCTGGCCACACCCGTTGTCAATCAGCCCGCTCCTATTTGTGCCTGCTTTGTCTTTAGTCAGTTGTATAGCTCGGTTGGTAGAGCGGCCGTGCCAGCAACTTGAGGGTTGCAGGTTCGATCCCCGCTTCCGCCATCCGAGTCACTGCCATTGTGTCCTTGGGCAAGGCACTTTACCCACCTGCTCCCAGTGCCACCCACGCTGGTTTAATTGTAAAATTTAGTTATTGGGTTTCACTACGTAAAGCGCTTTGAGTCACTAGAGGAAAAAGCGCTATATAAATATAATTCATTTCATTTCATAGTCAGTTGCTGGATTATTGTCGTTGCCACGTGTCGTTTTATTGGTAAGCTATATTTATTTATGTGTAGCTTACTGTCTTTTGTTTCCTGCTTCCGTTTTGTTTTCACTCTACAAGTAACGACTTCTGTTTTCCTGTTTGCTACCCGCTAGCTTCCACGCTAGGCCCCTTTTTGTTTCTGGTTAGGTTCCATGCTAAAGACCCTTAGTTTGTTATCCGCCCACGTGCGCGCTTTTTGTTTGAACCCTTTGTTTGTTTTTGTCTAGTATTTTTATTAAATCATGTTTTCTTGTTCAATGCCCGCCTACGTCTCTGCATCTTGGGGTTCAACAAATACCCCTGACAAAGTCGGCTCTTGTCGTAGAACTGAGCGGAGCTTGTGTCCTGCTGCAGCTGTCACAGGCAGCAGCGACTTTCACGGCTTCCATCAGAGACACTGGCGGTCACCACACCCCTCCGACTTTCAGGTATGACTTTATAATCTCACTAAAACTGCCTACTTTGTCTCGTCTTGTCTTGTTATGTTCTTATTTTACTGTTATATTTTTATTCCCATTGTTGCTTTTTAGTTTTCATTCTTATTGTAATATTTCTCTATTTTGTTTCCATTTAAACCCCCATTATTTACTTTTTACTTTTATCTAAATTGATCTCAACTCTGTACACTGCTGCTGGAATTTTAATTTTCCTGAAGGAACTCTCCTGAAGGAATCAATAAAGTACTATCTATCTATCTATCTAAAACACTAGTAACACAATAAGCAGGTAAGGGATTTTCCAGAATTATCCGGGTAAATGTGTCTAATAACATCTGAATCGCTCCCAGTGCCGTCGCCTTTTCTTTTTTTTCTAGTGCTTCACTCTAACTTTCCTCATCCACGAATCTTTCATCCGCGCTCAAATTAATGGGGAAATCGTGGCTTTCTCGGTCCGAATCGCTCTCGCTGCTGGTGGCCATGATTATAAACAATGTTCAGATGTGAGGAGCTCCACAACCCGTGACGTCACGCGCACATGGTCTGCTACTTCCGGTACAGGCAAGGCTTTTTTTTTTTATCAGCGACCAAAAGTTGCAAACTTTATGGTCGATGTTCTCAACAGTTCGAGATGCTACCTCAGTAGAAGCATTTAAGTCTCACCTTAAAACCCATCTGTATATTCTAGCCTTTAAATAGACCTCCTTTTTAGACCAGTTGATCTGCCGCTTCTTTTCTTTCTCCTATGTCCCCCCCCTCCCTTGTGGAGGGGGTCCGGTCCGATGACCATGGATGAAGTACTGGCTGTCCAGAGTCGAGACCCAGGATGGACCGCTCGCCTGTATCGGTTGGGGACATCTCTACGCTGCTGATCCGCCTCCGCTTGAGATGGTTTCCTGTGGACAGGACTCTCGCTGCTGTCTTGGATCCGCTTTGAACTGAACTCTCGCGGCTGTGTTGGAGCCACTATGGATTGAACTTTCACAGTATCATGTTAGACCCGCTCGACATCCATTGCTTTCGGTCCCCTAGAGGGGAGGAGGTTGCCCACATCTGAGGTCCTCTCCAAGGTTTCTCATAGTCAGCATTGTCACTGGCGTCCCACTGGATGTGAATTCTCCCTGCCCTCTGGGTGTGAGTTTTCCTTGCCCTTTTGTGGGTTCTTCCGAGGATGTTGTAGTCGTAATGATTTGTGCAGTCCTTTGAGACGTTTGGGATTTGGGGCTATATAAATAAACATTGATTGATTGATTGACAGAATGGACTTGCTATGATTAAGAAAACCTCATTTCAGTAGGCCTTTCAAGTCATATCCAACAATTGTCGGCTGAGTTTCGTTTTCGAATGATTTCTGCTGGTGGTGCGCCTCCGCATTTTTTCCACGCAAAAAATGTGCCTCGGCTCAAAAAAAGGCTGAAAAACACTCCTCTCCTGGTCGCCAATGACGTGGTGCCTGATAAAAAAACTGTCAACAAATGTGCAACCCGTCACCTTTTTCAAATCGAAACTCCTCCCAGTGCGTTTGTCGTTTCGGCTTCAAACTCGCACAGGAGAGAGATTGAACCCTTTTGAATAAAACTGTCCACCAAAGTTTTGATAAGTTTCCTAAAAAATGCATTTTTTGCCTCTTTAAACTGTAATTTGACCCCCTTAAAATGCTTCAAAGTGCAAGTTAAAGCCCTACTATGCAAAGCAAAAGCCATTTATCAACAACATCCAGAATCGTCGATCTGTAATTTCACCCCCTTAACATGCTTCAAAACTCACCAAATTTTACACACATATCAGGACTGGCAAAAACTACCATCCAATAAAAAAACCAAACCCCAAAAATCTAAATTGCGCTTAGCGCCCCCTTGGAAAAAACCCAGACAAAACTGAATGTAACTTCTGTTACAAATGTCGTAGAGACATGAAACAAAAACTTCTATGTAGGTCTGACTAAGATCGGGACTCGGGACACGGCGGCGGCGGCCAACGGCGGACCCGACCAACGCTGCTTGCAGCTTTAATTACTATTATTATTATTATTATGGTACAATGTGGAAGGGGAGACGCAGATGCACTGCAGCGATAGATCACTTCCAGTAATCCACCTGGCGAGGGAGTGATGGTACAGTCCAACGAGCGGAGTCAGCATCACGTTACATAACCCCCATGGGGGAAGAACGCAACGCTGGGAGGATGCGGTAGTGTGGATGGCGGTGGGTGGGACACGGGGGGAGGGGCGAGGGATGGGGTTGGGTACCATGCAGTGGCACAACGCCAGCCATGTAAGCTGTGTGGGAGTGGAGGCTGTGTGCTAAGAATGTTATGTAACGCGGTGTCCGGCTCAATCCCACATCTTGCTGGTCGTCTACTCACACTATGGATTCTTCCTTTGAGCAAATAAAGGCGTTCAAGGCACTGTGGGAGTTCCACAATAATGTACCCTGTTTGATTCGTTTGTAACCATGCCCAGAGGTGATCATCTGGCCGATACGTACAGGTCATGAACCCATGAATTTCATTTTTCTTTCATCAATCAATCAATCAATGTTTATTTATATAGCCCTCAAATCACAAATGTCTCAAAGGTCTGCACAAATCATTACGACTACAACATCCTCGGAAGAACCCACAAAAGGGCAAGGAAAACTCTCACCCAGTGGGCAGGGAGAATTCACATCCAGTGGGACGCCAGTGACAATGCTGACTATGAGAAACCTTGGAGAGGACCTCAGATGTGGGCAACCCCCCCTCTCTAGGGGACCGAAAGCAATGGATGTCGAGCGGGTCTAACATGATACTGTGAAAGTTCAATCCATAGTGGCTCCAACACAGCCGCGAGAGTTCAGTTCAAGCGGATCCAAGACAGCAGCGAGAGTCCCGTCCACAGGAAACCATCTCAAGCGGATCAGCAGCGTAGAGATGTCCCCAACCGATACAGGCGAGCGGTCCATCCTGGGTCCCGACGACATCTGACATCACATGGAACAAAGATAAGACCTTCTGTGGTCAGATGAAACAAAAACGGAGCTGTTTGGCCACAATGCCGAGATACATCCATCCATCCATTCATCCATCCATCCATCATCTTCCGCTTATCCGAGGTCGGGTCGCGGGGGCAACAGCCCAAGCAGGGAAACCCAGACTTCCCTCTCCCCAGCCACTTCGTCTAGCTCTTCCCGGGGGATCCCGAGGCGTTCCCAGACATAGTCTTCCCAACGTGTCCTGGGTCTTCCCCGTGGCCTCCTACCGGTTGGACGTGCCCTAAACACCTCCCTAGGGAGGCGTTCGGGTGGCATCCTGACCAGATGCCCGAACCACCTCATCTGGCTCCTCTCCATGTGGAGGAGCAGCGGCTTTACTTTGAGTTCCTCCCGGATGGCAGAGCTTCTCACCCTATCTCTAAGGGAGAGACCTGGAAACTCATTTGGGCCGCTTGTACCCGTGATCTTATCCTTTCGGTCATGACCCAAAGCTCATGACCATAGGTGAGGATGGGAACGTAGATCGACCGGTAAATTGAGAGCTTTGCCTTCCGGCTCAGCTCCTTCTTCACCACAACGGATCGGTACAACGTCCGCATTACTGAAGACGCCGCACCGATCCGCCTGTCGATCTTACGATCCACTCTTCCCTCACTCGTGAACAAGACTCCTAGGTACTTTAACTCCTCCACTTGGGGCAGGGTCTCCCCCCCCCAACCCGGAGATGGCATGCCCAGATACAGTGGGGCAAAAAAAAGTATTTAGTCAGCCAGCGATTGTGCAAGTTCTCCCACTTCAAAGGATGACAGAGGTCTGTAATTTTCATCATAGGTACAGAATGTGAAAAAAAAAATCCAGGAATTCACATTGGAGGAATTTTAAAGAATTTATTTGTAAATTATGGTGGAAAATAAGTATTTGGTCAACCATTCAAAGGAGGTTTTGGCTCAAAATCTCACGATACATGGCCCCATTCGTTCTTTCCTTAACACGGATCAATCGTCCTGTCCCCTTAGCAGAAAAACAGCCCCAAAGCATGATGTTTCCACCCCCATGCTTCACAGTAGGTATGGTGTTCTTGGGATGCAACTCAGTATTCTTCTTCCTCCAAACACGACCAGTTGAGTTTATACCAAAAAGTTCTATTTTGGTTTCATCTGACCACATGACATTCTCCCCATCCTCTGCTGTATCATCCATGTATCCATTTTTGTATAAACTCAACTCGTTGTATTCGGAGGAAGAAGAATACTGAGTTGCATCCCAAGAACACCATACCTACTGTGAAGCATGGAGGTGGAAACATCATGCTTTGGGGCTGTTTTTCCGCTAAGGGGACAGGACGATTGATCCGTGTTAAGGAAAGAATGAATGGGGCCATGTATCGTGAGATTTTGAGCCAAAACCTCCTTTGACCGGTTGACCAAATACTTATTTTCCACAAATAAATTCTTTAAAATTCCTACAATGTGAATTCCTGGATTTTTTTTTTCACATTCTGTCCCTCACAGTTGAAGTGTACCTATGATGAAAATTACAGACCTCTGTTATTATTTTAAGTGGGAGAACTTGCACAATCGCTGGCTGACTAAATACTTTTTTGCCCCACTGTATATGTTTGGAGGAGAAAGGGTGAGGCCTTTAATCCCAGGAGCACCAAGTCTACCGTCAAGCATGGTGGTGGTAGTATTATGCTCTGGGCCTGTTTTGCTGCCAATGGAACTGCTGCTTTAAATGGGGCAATGAAAAAGGAGGATTAGCTCCAAATTCTTCAGGACAACCTACCTAAATCATCAGCCCGGAGGTTGGGTTTTGGGCGAAGTTAGGTGTTCCAATAGGACACCTCAAAAGTGGTAAAGGAATGGCTAAATCAGGCTAGAATGAAGTTTTTAAAATGGCCTTCCCAAATCCTGAATTAACAGTGTGGACAATGCTGAAGAAACAAGTCCATGTCAGAAAAGCAACACATTTAGCCGAACTGCAGCAATTTTGTGTGTGAAAAATGTAAGCAGAAGCTTGTGGATGGCTACCAAAAAGCGCCTTATTGCAGGTAAACTTGCCAAAGGGACATGTGAGCAAATACGAACATTGCTGTACGTATACTTTTGATTGCTCACATTTTCAGTAATAGATTCATAAAAGAAGAAAACTTCATGAATGTTTTTTTGTGAGCAACAAGTATGTGCTCCAATCACTACATCACAAAAAATGAAGAAATGATTGGAAAGTCAAGACAGCCATGACATCATCTTCTTTACAGGTGTACGTACACTTTTGACCACCACTGTATACCTGAGTACTTCAAAGGGGACATAAAATGATTCTAAAATCCATTTGCAGTAACACACTTCCTTCCTTTTGGTCTAGACCAGGGGTCACCAACCGTAAGGACCAGATGAGTCGCCCGCTGGCCTGTTCTAAAAATAGCTCAAACAGCAGCACTTACCAGTGAGCTGCCTCTATTTTTTAAATTGTATTTATTTACTAGCAAGCTGGTCTCGCTTTGCTCGACATTTTTAATTCTAAGAGAGACAAAACTCAAATAGAATTTGAAAATCCAAGAAAATATTTTAAAGACTTGGTCTTCACTTGTTTATTTTTTTTACTTTGCTTCTTATAACTTTCAGAAAGACAATTTTAGAGAAAAAATACAAGCTTAAAAATTATTTTAGGATTTTTAAACACTTTTAAATTCCTTCCTCTTCTTTCCTGACAATTTAAATCAATGTTCAAGTAATTTTTTATATATTTTTTTATTGTAAAGAATAATAAATGCATTTTAATTTAATTCTTCATTTTAGCTTCTGTTTTTTTGACGAAAAATATTTGTGAAATATTTCTTCAAACTTATTATGATTAAAATTCCGAAAAAATATTCTGGCAAATCAAGAAAATATTTAGATTCAAATTTAAATCTTATATCAAAGTCTTTTGAATTTATTTTAAAAAATTTGTTCTGGAAAATCTAGAATAAATAATAATTTGTCTTTGTTAGAAATATAGCTTGGTCCAATTTGTTATATATTCTAACAAAGTGTAGATTGGATTTTAACCTATTTAAAACATGTCATGAAAATTTAAAATTAATTTTAACCAGGAAAAATGACTAATGATGTTCCATTAATTAATTTTTAATTTTTTTCAAAAAGATTCAATTCAAGTAGTTTTTTTCTTCTTCTTTTTTTGGTTGAATTTTGAATTTTAATGAGTCCAAATTGAACATAAACTATGTTTCAAAATTAAATTTTCATTTTTTTCCTATTTTCTCCTCTTTTAAACTGTTCAATTAAGTTTTTTTTCATCATTTATTCTCAACAAAAAACCTTCCTTAAAAGTACAAAAAAATGTACGACGGAATGACAGAAAGAAATACCCATTTATATATATATATATATATATATATATATATATATATATATATATATATATATATATATATATACATACTTAATTATTAAAGGTATATTGAGCAAATTGGCCATTTCTGGCAATTTATTTAAGTGTGTATCAAACTGGTAGCCCTTTCCATTATTCAGTACCCAAGAAGTAGCTCTTGGTTTCAAAAAGGTTGGTGACCCCTGATCTAGCTAATAGGTATTGGATTTGCTTTGGTGTAGACCAGGGGTCGGGAACCTTTTTGACTGAGAGAGCCAAGAAGCCAAATATTTTTAAATGTATTTCCATAAGAGCCATATAATATTTTTTTTAACACTGAACACAACTAAACGCGTGCATTTTTAAGTAAGACCAACATTTCTAGAGTATAATAAGTCTCTTATTCTTTGTAATAACTTTGTTATTCTGAAGCTAACAGTGGAGGGGGCGTGGCCTGCGGGCCTGCAGCGAAGCGGGGATGTTGCCAGGACCGGCCTCGAAATCAGCAACAGGTGCGTAGATGGCCCACCTGGGCCTTTTTACCTAATCACCTAGCTAGAGTGCGAGCCAGACCGAAAGAGAAAAAGACAATTGCTGGAAAGCAACTCAGAGACTTCTTGAAAAAAAAAAAAAATATTGTAACCCTGAAACAGGCTCTTGTGTCGGTGCTTGGTGGTCTGAAGAACCCCCAGGAGGGCAAGCCCTAAACTAACCAATAATAAATAAATCACTTCTTACCATTAATGCAACTTCTTGAACAAGTTCGGTAGAAAAAAAGCATGGATGGATTCAAATGCATGAGCATGTTTTATATTTTGAAGGTTATTTTTAACAAGTGGAATTATTCGTTACTTATCGTGTTAAGCAGCGTCAGCTCAGATTTATCCGAGAGCCAGATGCAGTCGTCAAAAGAGCCACATCTGGCTCTAGAGCCATAGGTTCCCTACCCCTGGTGTAGATCGTGTGTACATTTTGCTCCACAGTCACATTTATAACCCGTTTTTTTGAGTTTTGCCAATTTTTGTAGCGAACTGGATCTTTGAGAGCTGCCACGGACTGCTGGGGAAGTTCCAGAGCAGACAAAGACAGAACGAGCCAGTCAATCAGAGGTCCTGCCCTTTGATCTCTGACCTCAACTTGTCCAAGTCTATTTACAGACCGGTCAACATCTGTTAGTCCCATAAGTCCTCCTTCAATCCTGTGAACTTGAATTCTACAGTTCTGCATCCACCATGCTTCATGTAGGATTGTAGAACAAGTTGTTTTACGACGGACTTCATGGTCCTGAACTATGATACCTATACCAATAATATCTTCCAGTTCCTAATTAGCGGTAATTTTACCTTTGGTCATGTATGCTGTGCAAATAAGTGAACTGGAGAGTGGGTATTGTAATCCTAGAGTCAATAACACGCAGACCTCGGTGCGACTCCAGATCCAGACCTCTTCCTACAGGACAGGGGTAGGGAACCTATGGCTCTAGAGCCAGATGTGGCTCTTTTGATGACTGCATCTGGCTCTCAGATAAATCGTTGCTTAAAACGATAAGTAATGAATAATTCCACTTGTAATCACAGAGTTAAAAATAATGTTAAAAATATAAAACATTCTCATGCATTTTTAATCCATCCGTTTTCTACCGCACCTGTTCAAGAAGTTGCGTTAACGGTAAGAAGTCATTTATTTATTATTGGTTAGTGTGGGGCTTGCCCCTCCTGGGGGTTCTTCGGACCACCAAGCACCGACATGAGAGCCTGTTTCAGGGTTACAATATTGTTTTATTTTTCAACAAAACTCTGAGTTGGTTTCCAGCAATTGTCTTTCCAGTCTCTCCTCCTGGTTGCTGCTTATAACAGAGCGACAGGTGATTAGATAACAAGGCCCAGCTGGGCCATCTACGCACCTGTCGCTGATTTCGAAGCCGGTCCTGGCACATCCCATTTCGCTGCAAGCCCGCAGGCCACGCCCCCTCCACCGTTAGCTTCAGAATAACAAAGTTATTACAAAGAATAAGAGACCTATTACACTCTAGAAATGTTGGTTTTACTTAAAAATGCACGTGTTTAGTTTTGTTCAGTGTTAAAAAATTAATTATATGGCTCTTACGGAAATACATTTTGAAATATTTGGCTTTTATGGCTCTCTCAGCCAAAAAGGTTCCCGACCCCTGCTATAGGACTATTAGACCTATACAATGAAACCTCGATTTTCAAACATCTCTATATGCGATCCTTCGGTTTTTGAACCTTTACATTGCGCCAAAAATGCTTATGCGTGCGAATCTTGTTGAACGACCATTTCATTCATTCATTACTTTTGCATGCCATCTTTTTGAAGAGGCGGAGCCCCGAGGTCACATTCTGTACACACGGGCGTGGCCACTTCCAAGAACTTCAAAGGCGAGCTTTACTTCTGACTTGTGTATTTCCACACTTGTCTGTGAACCGGTCTTGGAGAACACTTAGTGTGATCAGAAATGCTTTAAATATGTCCAAACTCTCACAGTCTCGTTGTATAACTTCGGGTTACTAGGCAACCGCTCTGAGCAACAGTTTGAGCTAGTTAGCCTGCAGTTTGCACCACCTTCAGTTCGAGGAATTTATCAGCTTTATTCCACATGATGTCTTTAATTGTGATGAGACCGAAAAAGATGCCAAAGCGTGGCTTTATTACAGCAAAGGAAGGCACTACCGAGACACTGGCCGATGAAGGATGGCCTGATACTACTAGATTGTGTTAATGCAGTGGTTCTTAACCTTGTTGGAGGTTCCGAACCCCACCAGTTTCAAACGCGCATTCACCCAACCCTTCTTTTGTGAAAAATAAAATGTGTTTTTTTCTAATTCAAGTCAAAGTTATATGTTGTTTTTTTTCATGGTGTACAAAATGAACCTTGCATGGACTCACAACAAATTACACAACTGCAAATCAGTGTGACTTCTGCTGTTGCCGTATCCATAATACGCCGATATGGAGAAGTTTTTATTTACACCATGAGTTTGTCCTTGCCGGATACCAGCAGGGCCGAGTCATACACACAAAAGTCTCGTTGGTGCACTCCAAAACGTTAACCAGTATATTGCTATAGGCAAAAAACAAAAACGGAAAATAATTTTACCTTGTGGGTGCGACTATTTGTGGCATTGTTGAACACTCTGGGAGTTTCGGAGTGATAAAGAATCAGCGGCTTCACATAGTCACCGCTAGCGTTAGCACAAATGTGAGGCCATCTCTCATTGGGTGTCGTTAGTTCCTTCTCCTTCGCTGAGATAAAAGTCTGCTGTGGAATTGGTTTTCGGTCTCATCACAATTAAACACTTAAAGTGGAACAAAGATCCATTCACTGATAAAATACTCAAACTAAAAGGGCCGCAAGCCAAAGGGGCAGAAAATAGCTCGAACGTTAGCTCTAGCAACCGAGCAAAACTTTGAGTGTTTGGACTAGGGTTCCGGAAACTTTCCGGAAATTTACCACGGAAGTTAAGCTCAGGAAGTTTGGAATTTTTGACCTTTTTTTGATTATTCAAAGTTGGACACCGTCTATGGGAACGAATGAGAATATATGGGAATGAGTGGGGAATTCCAATAATTACCTTTTTTCAGTGATGTACCCCCTGTGAAAAATTTTTTAGTTCAAGTACCCCCTAATCAGAGCAAAGCATTTTTGCTTGAAAAAAAGAGATAAAGAAGTAAAATACAGCACTATGTCATCAGTTTCTGATTTATTAAATTGTATAACAGTGCAAAATATTGCTCATTTGTAGTGGTCTTTCTTGAGATATGTGGAAAAAAAGATATGAAAATAACTAAAAACGTGTTGAAATATAAACGAGTGATTCAAATATAAATAAAGATTTCTACACATAGAAGTAATCATCCACTTAAAGTGCCCTCTTTGGGGATTGTAATAGAGATCCATGTACTTAATTCTAAACATTTCTTCACAAAAAAAGAAATGTTTAACATCTGTCAGGTTCAAACACTGATGACATCTATTAATCAGACAAGAAGCAAGGAACCATGCAGGGACAGAGTTTAATTTAGCTCATGAGGAGAACGCATGGCGCTGCACACTTAGTCACAGTCTCACCCTACGCTCTAAAGTTCAGCTCCCGCGTCCCTGTTTTTATTCAGAGTTCCATAGAACTCTGAATAAAACAAAGATAACATCTGTGGCTGAGGCCATCCCTCAGACAAGAAGTTTTGTCCTTGCATGGATTAGAAAAAGTCTCACTTGAGCACAATAGCTAATAACTAAAGCAACAGACTTTAAGCACACTAAAGTTAGTGTGATAATATATATACATAATTATTCTAACACATCAATATTTATGGAACATGTCCATAAAAAATCTAGCTATCAACATTGAATATTGCATTTTTCTATTTCTTTTCACAGTTTATGAACTTACATTCATATTTTGTTGAAGTATTATTCAATAAATATATTTACAAACGATTTCTGAATTGTGACTATTTTTTAGAATATATTTTTTAGAAATCTCACGTCCCCCTTGGCATACCTTCAAGTACCCCCAGGGGTATGCGTACCCCCATTTGAGAACCACTGTATTATGGGGCACTTGTCTATATGCAGCTGCATCTTTCTGGCATACCTGACGTAGCACTTTGCACACTATTTGCAAATGTACACCGCCTTTCCGCCGACATTGTGTCACGTCTGTGGGATCATGTTTTGTTCTGGTCAGGTTTCGGTTTTGTTTTTTGGACATTCAGTTCCTATTCCTGCACTTCCTTGTTTGTCTTATTACCATAGCAACTCATTACTTTTCACCTTGTCCTCATGTCACGCCCCTGTCCTCATGTCTCACGCCTCTTTGCACTTATCATAGCTATTATTTAAACCTGTAGTTGCCAGGTGGTCAGCCTGGCGACTTTACACATACCTCCTTCATGCCATGCCATGCCACGTAGGTTTTTGGTTTGTTTAGTTCTGCCTTTGTGCTTTGTTTGTTTTCATAGTCTAGTTTTGTACCGCCATTGCGCGCGCCTTTTGTTTACCTTTTTTTTTACCTTTTTACCTTCATTCACGCCTTGCTCGTGCCAACTTTCCTTTGCGTCGGAAAAACAATCTACCTCATAGTCCTACTCTTGACACATTGGTTGGGGTGAAATGTCTCCACACATCAGATGGTGTTTATATTTATTTATTCTTGTAAAAGTGCAAGTTAAAGCTCTACTATGCCAAGCGAAAGCCATTTATCAACAACATCCAGAAACGCCCATCCTTAATTTCACCCCCTTAACATGCTTCAAAACTCACCAAATTTTACACGCACATCAGGACTGGCAAAAATTGCCATCTAAAAAAAAACCAAACCCCTAAAGTCATTATTGCGCTTTAGCGCCCCCTAAGAAAAAACCCTGACAAAACTGCTTGTAACTTCTGTTAGGAATGTCGGAGACACATGCAACAAAAACTTCTATGTAGGTCTGACTTAGACCACGGCTTGGCAGCGGCCAAAGGCGGACCCGACCAACGCTGCTTGTATCTTTAATATTTATTTATTCTTGTAAAAGACTAATGCAATGCCCCACACAGCTATAAATAGTCAGCTAAACAATTGGAGTAGTCTTTAAAAACATTTGACTGATGGACAAATGAATAAAAATAGGCCAGAGGAATAAATGAAGAGTCAATCAGCATGCTAAATCAAACTACTGTATAAGCTACATTCTTGTGTGACAACAGAATGGCTAGCAGATGACGGAGATAGATATCTTTTTATATCCTAGTCATGTTTTAAAACAGCTAAGTGTTGGGCGTACGTAGGCCTTGATAGTTGGGATGTAACTAGCAACAATAACACTCTCTTATCTAAAATGTCCCAGGCTGAGAAGGAGAATAGAAAGAGTGAGAGGGAAAGAAGAGGCGAAACTTCCATAGTAGGATTAGATCATTTTGGGCAATGCGATTGAAAGGTTGTTGTATCTCGATTGATCTCCCAAGGCTTTGGTAATAAAATATCAAAATGAGCAACTCTGCCCGGGATTCATTTATAACCAGCTTATGTGTCATCGAACCAACCTGGGAGGTGACCGTCAGAAGACCGGGGTCAAACGTAACACAGAACAGAAGGCAGAGGAAACTACACCTTTTCATTTACCTTTTGCTACTTGAACTTTACACATCACAAAAAAGGTCAATTCGGATCGCTAACGGTGTTAGCATAGATGAATGGGATTCAACATAGACAGAAGTAGCATCACGGGTAACGGAGAAATATTTTGGGTTCATTAAGAAACTGTGGTGGTACATAAACCTAGCTAGCTAGAGATATTGTCCTAAAAATCATTGAACAAGTACAGGAATAGCTAGCTAGCTTGAGTGGAAGTCTGCTGGAGAAGTCTCCAGTCATACAGTAACGAGCAACTACACCTTTATTACACTTAAATACCATGGATCAAATATATTTACCCCAGTTATATCATCAACACTTACCAGTCCTTGGGCTCAAATACTAGTGTATTGATTAACAAGTTGAAAAACTTGTTTGGGTGTTAGCATTTAGTGGTCAATTGTACGGAATATGTACAGTACTGTGCAATCTACTAATACAAGTATCAATCAATCAATCAAAAAAGGCCTCAATACCCCTGCTGTAATGTGTAGCATGCTGGCAATTATTTGGGCATGTGATGGAGGAATGCACAGTACAGGGTCGAAATTCTACAGAATTTGCATGAAATCAGGTTGTTTTAGCTAATAATCATGCTGCAAGGTCTAGCATGGTGGATTCAATGTTTATTCCCATTTATTTCCAGTTAATCCCGCTGCTGCTCCCAAGCTCTGGAACAACCTACCTCGGAGTATTAGACAAGCCTCCTCTCTTCCTGTTTTTAATCAAAATCTCTCTAAAAAACATACTTTTATTCCTTGGCTTTTAACACTGAGTGATATCCACCCTGCAATGTTTTTATGTTTTATTTATTACTTTTTTTTATCATGTTCTGTTTGTGTTGTGTTGTTTGCTTGGTTCTCGTATTATCTTTTAACCTGACCATTGTACAGCACTTTGTGGCAAATTTTAAATGTGCTTTATAAATAAAGTTGATTTGATTTGATTTGAATTCCCATGGAAAGTTTCCAGCTTTGAATATTCCCGGAATTTTGCAACCCTAGTTTGGACACATTTAAAGCCTGAATCTGATCACACAAACTAAACTCTAAAACCGAAAAGGTCGCAAATAAAGGCGTTGGTATATCGAGCTGTCTATTGCTTTCCAAAGTAGGAAACCTCCAGAAAATGCATCAGAACAAAAATGGTGGTTTAAGGCTGATTTGACTCTTCTTGAACAAGTTCTAACCAGTCTGTGTGTCCGAGAGTTTTAGTTTGTCCCCAAATATGGCGACAAGACCAAAGCACTGCGTAGAAGGGAAGAGCTTTTAGACAGAGTCGTGGGAAAGTGGAATACCAGGAGCTAATAAAACAGCTCACCAGATCCCGGTGGAGCACCCAGTTGGCATGGAGGTAATGGATCCCATCCAGGATCTGATACAAAAGAGACTTGACCATCCCTCGGGGCAGCTGCATAGGCTTCTTGTTGGCTTTGGAGGCTCGATGGAACTTGATGATATGCTGAAAGAAACCATGACAAGATACTTACAGTACGGTAAAATAGGTCCTAAACCATAGGTTTCAAACTCTGGCCCGCCATGTAATTATCATTTGGCCCTTGAGGCAATATCAAATTAACATTAGAGCTGGCCCGCCGGTGTTATTCCCCGATTTCCCGGGAGACTCTTGAATTTCAGTGCCCCTCCCGAAAATCAATGAATGGGGGTGTGCCTGTCATCAAGTCTGTTTTTTTCTCCTCACAAACGTAATATATGTGGCTTCTACATACTTGATCAACAGCCATACAGGTCACACTGAGGGTGGCCATATAAACAACTTTAACACTGTTACAAATATGCGCCACACGGTGAACCCACACCAAACAAGAATGACCAACACGTTTCAGGAGAACATCCGCACCGTTGATTGGCAATACTGAATTGGCCCTAGTGTGTGAATGTGAGTGTGAATGTTGTCCGTCTATCTGTGTTGGCCCTGCGATAAGGTGGCGACTTGTCCAGGGTGCACCCCGCCTCCCGCCCGATTGTAGCTGAGATAGGCGCCAGTTGGGTTTCACTATGTGAAGCGCTTTGAGTCACTAGAGAAAAGCGCTATATAAATATAATTCACTTCACTTCATTTCACGTATAAAATACTACACGGTCTAGCTCCATCCTATCTTGCCGATTGTATTGTACCATATGTCCCGGCAAGAAATCTGCGTTCAAAGGACTCCGGCTTATTAGTGATTCCTAAAGCCCAAAAAAAGTCTGCGGGCTATAGAGCGTTTTCCGTTCGGGCTCCAGTACTCTGGAATGCCCTCCCGGTAACAGTTCGAGATGCTACCTCAGTAGAAGCATTTAAGTCTCACCTTAAAACTCATCTGTATACTCTAGCCTTTAAATAGACCTCCTTTTTAGACCAGTTGATCTGCCGCTTTTTTGCTTTTTTTTCTCCTATGTCCCCCCCTCCCTTGTGGAGGGGGTCCGGTCCGATGACCATGGATGAAGTACTGGCTGTCCAGAGTCGAGACCCAGGATGGACCGCTCGTCGGGACCCAGGATGGACCGCTCGCCTGTGTATTGGTTGGGGACATCTCTACGCTGCTGATCCGCCTCCGCTTGAGATGGTTTCCTGTGGACGGGACTCTCGCTGCTGTCTTGGATCCGCTTTGAACTGAACTCTCGCGGCTGTGTTGGAGCCACTATGGATTGAACTTTCACAGTATCATGTTAAACCCGCTCCACATCCATTGCTTTCGGTCCCCTAGAGGGGGGGGGGGGGTTGCCCACATCTGAGGTCCTCTCCAAGGTTTCTCATAGTCAGCATTGTCACTGGCGTCCCACTGGATGTGAATTCTCCCTGCCCACTGGGTGTGAGTTTTCCTTGCCCTTTTGTGGGTTCTTCCGAGGATGTCGTAGTCGTAATGATTTGTGCAGTCCTTTGAGACATTTGTGATTTAGGGCTATATAAATAAACATTGATTGATTGATTGATCTCCGTTGTAACGGTGTAGCGTGCAAGGACGGGAGTGGAAGAAGTGTCAAAAGATGGCGCTAACTGTTTTAAAGATAATAGCAACTCACTACACCGGTATGTTTTAGTGCTTTCTTGGTGAGTTTACTGACAGATATAAGTAAGAACTTTACACTACATTATAGTACAAACCCTGTTTCCATATGAGTTGGGAAATTGTGTTAGATGTAAATATAAACGGAATACAATGATTTGCAAATCATTTTCAACCCATATTCAGTTGAATATGCTACAAAGACAACATATTTGATGTTCAAACTGATAAACTTTTTTTTTTTTTGCAAATAATCATTAACTTTAGAATTTGATGCCAGCAACACGTGGCAAAGAAGCTGGGAAAGGTGGCAATAAATACTGATAAAGTTGAGGAATGCTCATCAAACACTTATATGGAACATCCCACAGGTGTGCAGGCTAATTGGGAACAGGTGGGTGCCATGATTGGGTATAAAAGCAGCTTCCATGAAATGCAAAGTAAATCACAAACAAAGACGGGACGAGTGTCACCACTTTGTAAGCAAATCGTCGAACAGTTTTAGAACATTTCTCAACGAGCTATTGCAAGGAATTTAGGGATTTTACCATCTACGGTCCGTAAAATCATCGAAAAGTTCAGAGAATCTGGAGAAATCACCGCACTTGAACGATTATTTAACGGACTTTTGATCCCTGCATCAAAAACCGACATCAGTGTGTAAAGGATATCACCACATGGGCTCCGGGAACACTTCATAAAACGCGCACGATTTTTCAGGATTCATGCTGATCCCAAATGCACATCAGCAGGTATCGGAAGGTAAGAAAAAAGTTGGTTTGGCATAATATTGTGAAACAAAACGCCAGATAATACGTCTTACCTTATGCACACATATATAAAATACTCCTATGTTGAAGCACAGTACAATCCATCAAGGGGTGTGGCTTCATAGCTTACCAAAGTCCTACTAAAACATTTTGACGGATTTTTGAGCATCATGTGTAATGTTCTGTATTTTCAATGGAACATTTAAAATGTTGGTGTTGTCTACACATATCTCTTATGTGTGACTGCCATCATATTGCAGTCTACACGTATCTCTTATGCGTAAATGCCGTCACATGGCAGTCTACACGTATCTCTTATGTGTGACTGCCATCTACTGGTCACATTTATCATTACACCATGCACCAAATAAAATAGCGTCGAGGTCGGTAAGCACAACCAGAATTATTCCGTACTTTAGGCGCACTGTGGAGTTTTGAGAAAACGAAAGGATTTTAAGTGCGCCTTATAGTCTGGACAAATACGGAAACTTAATAACTCACCCAAAGGTCGTGTTCAGCGTAATCAAAGAGGAGCCAGACTTTTCTGTCACTGTGGGACAGGAAGACTTTCTGCAGGGCGATCACATTTGGATGTTTCAGTTCTCGCAGCAGCTGGAAGACACAACAAAGACGAGGTCTGAAAATGGGCTCGCTGTCCAAACGGTCCAACACGCGTAAATGACTGCCTGGTGCCGTCAGACCAGCTAGGTCTGTTTGAATTCAGTACTAGAATTGAAGGTCCGAAGAAAATCCTGTGAATTGGACCCTAATTGTAAAGCAAAATATTCCTGGTAAATTGGTCAAGATCTTGTGAGGTCTTAGTTCAGCCAACATTGAATGGGAAATGCACTTTTTGGGGGGATTTTGCCTAACCTTGGCTGATTTCATCTTAAATCTAGACCACGGAATAGGGTAAGGTGTGGGTTCTTGTCTCACAAAAGGATTGTGAAGGTTGGGCAAAATCCCCAGGATGTTGGCTGAACTAAGACCTCACAAGATCTTAACCAAATAACAGGCATATATATATATATATATATAATCCATCCATCCATCCATCCATCTTCTTCCGCTTATCCGAGGTCGGGTCGCGGGGGCAGCAGCCTAAGCAGGGAAACCCAGACTTCCCTCTCCCCAGCCACTTCGTCTAGCTCTTCCCGGGGGATCCCGAGGCGTTCCCAGGCCTAGTCTTCCCAACGTGTCCTGGGTCTTCCCCGTGGTCTCCTACCGGTTGGACGTGCCCTAAACACCTCCCTAGGGAGGCGTTCGGGTGGCATCCTGACCAGATGCCCGAACCACCTCATCTGGCTCCTCTCGATGTGAAGGAGCAGCGGCTTTACTTTGAGTTCCTCCCGGATGGCAGAGCTTCTCACCCTATCTCTAAGGGAGAGACCCAAACTCATTTGGGCCGCTTGTACCCGTGATCTTATCCTTTCGGTCATGACCCACAGCTCATGACCATAGGTGAGGATGGGAACGTAGATCGACCGGTAAATTGAGAGCTTTGCCTTCCGGCTCAGCTCCTTCTTCACCACAACGGATCGGTACAACGTCCGCATTACTGAAGACGCCGCACCGATCCGCCTGTCGAGCTCACGGTCCACTCTTCCCTCACTCGTGAACAAGACTCCTAGGTACTTGAACTCCTCCACTTGGGGCAGGGTCTCCTCCCCAACCCGGAAATGGAATTCCACCCTTTTCCGGGCGAGAACCATGGACTCGGACTTGGAGGTGCTGATTCTCATTCCGGTCGCTTCACACTCGGATGCGAACCGATCCAGCGAGAGCTGAAGATCCCAGTCAGATGAAGTCATCAGGACCACATCATCTGCAAAAAGCAGAGACCTAATCCTAATCCTAATATATATATATATATATATATATATATATATATATAGATAGATAGATAGATAGATAGACACACACATTAATACATTAATGATATTGTACACAAGTTCGATTCTGAAGTAGCTATGGTTTTAGCATAATTTTGACTTGCCCGAAGGTATCAACAAAGCATAGGCAGGGATATTGTTCCCGAAACTGGACTGCCCTCACTGAGATGGAAGATTGGCAGAAGGTACTTTTCTGAGGAGAACTATCAGGTTGTTTGAGGACGCGGATCTGGGTTAACACCTGCTCAGATGAACAAACTCGGAAAGTGGTGGTGGGTACAAACCACCTAAGATGTTAAAAAACAAATCAGCATCATGAAATTTTACAAAATATTTCCAATCCAGTAGTTGATATTTGTCTCGGTTCCATGTCCAGGACTTGCTTTTAGACGGATCAGATTGGTTTTAGTGTTGTCACACAACAATGTGACCAGGGTTCTCTACTATCGACAACGTTGTACAGCCCTGAGACCAGGGTTCTCTACTACCGACAACGTTACACAGTCCTGAGACCAGGGTTCTCTACTACCGACAACATTGTACAGCCCTGAGACCAGGGTTCTCTACTACCGACAACGTTATACAGTCCTGAGACCAGGGTTCTCTACTACCGACAACATTGTACAGCCCTGAGACCAGGGTTCTCTACTACCGACAACGTTATACAGTCCTGAGACCAGGGTTCTCTACTACCGACAACATTGTACAGCCCTGAGACCAGGGTTCTCTACTATCGACGACATTGTACAGCCCTGAGACCAGGGTTCTTTACTATCGACAACATTGTACAGCCCTGAGACCAGAGTTCTCTACTACCGACGACGTTGTACAGCCCTGAGACCAGGGTTCTCTACTACAGACAACATTGTACAGCCCTGAGACCAGGGTTCTCTACTATCGACAACATTGTACAGCAATGAGACCAGGGTTCTCTACTACCAACAACATTGTACAGACCAGGGTTCTATACTATTGACGACATTGTAAAGCCCTGAGACAAGGGTTCTCTACTACCGACGACGTTGTACAACCATGAGACCAGGGTTCTCTACTACCGACAACATTGTACAGCCCTGAGACCAGGGTTCTATATTACCGAGGACGTTGTACAGCCCTGTTAACTACCGCCAACGTTGTACAGCCCTGAGACCAGGGTTCTCTACTACTGACAACATTGTACAGCCCTGAGACCAGGGTTCTCTACTACCGACAACATTGTACAGCCCTGAGACCAGAGTTCTTTACTATCGACAACATTGTACAGCCCTGAGACCAGGGTTCTCTACTACCAACAGCATTGTACAGCCCTGAGACTAGGGTTCTCTACTACCGACAACATTGTACAGCCCTGAGACCAGGGTTCTCTACTACAGACAACATTGTACAGCCCTGAGACCAGGGTTCTCTACTATCGACGACGTTGTACAGCCCTGAGACCACAGTTCTCTACTACAGACAACATTGTACAGCCCTGAGACCAGGGTTCTCTACTACCGACAACATTGTACAGCCCTGAGACCAGGGTTCTCTACTACAGACAACATTGTACAGCCCTGAGACCAGGGTTCTCTACTATCGACAACATTGTACAGCAATGAGACCAGGGTTCTCTACTACAAACAGCATTGTACAGTCCTGAGACTAGGGTTCTCTACTACCGACAACATTGTACAGCCCTGAGACCAGAGTTCTCTACTACCAACAGCATTGTACAGCCCTGAGACTAGGGTTCTCTACTACCGACAACATTGTACAGCCCTGAGACCAGAGTTCTCTACTACCGACAACATTGTACAGCCCTGAGACCAGAGTTCTTTACTATCGACAACATTGTACAGCCCTGAGACCAGGGTTCTCTACTACAAACAGCATTGTACAGCCCTGAGACCAGGGTTCTCTACTACCGACAACATTGTACAGCCCTGAGACCAGAGTTCTTTACTATCGACAACATTGTACAGCCCTGAGACCAGGGTTCTCTACTACAAACAGCATTGTACAGTCCTGAGACTAGGGTTCTCTACTACCGACAACATTGTACAGCCCTGAGACCAGAGTTCTCTACTACCAACAGCATTGTACAGCCCTGAGACCAGGGTTTTATACTACCGAGGACGTTGTACAGCCCTGTTAAATACCACCAATGTTGTACAGCCCTGAGACCAGGGTTCTCTACTATCGACAACATTATACAGCCCTGAGACCAAGGTTCTATACTACCGACAACATTGTACAGCCCTGAGACCAGGGTTCTCTACTACCGACAACGTTATACGGTCCTGAGACCAGGGTTCTCTACTACCGACAACATTGTACAGCCCTGAGACCAGGGTTCTCTACTACCGACAACGTTATACAGTCCTGAGACCAGGGTTCTCTACTACCAACAGCATTGTACAGCCCTGAGACCAGGGTTCTCTACTACCGACAACATGGTACAGCCCTGAGACCAAGGTTCTCTACTATCAACAACGTTGTACAGACCTGAGACCAGGATTCTCTACTATCAACAATGTTGTACAGCCCTGAGACCAAGGTTCTCTACTATCAACAACGTTGTACAGCCCTGAGACCAGGGTTCTCTACTACCGACAACATGGTACAGCCCTGAGACCAAGGTTCTCTACTATCAACAACGTTGTACAGACCTGAGACCAAGGTTCTCTACTATCAACAATGTTGTACAGCCCTGAGACCAAGGTTCTCTACTATCAACAATGTTGTACAGCCCTGAGACCAAGGTTCTCTACTATCAACAACGTTGTACAGCCCTGAGACCAAGGTTCTCTACTATCAACAACGTTGTACAGCCCTGAGACCAGGGTTCTCTACTACCGACAACATGGTACAGCCCTGAGACCAAGGTTCTCTACTATCAACAATGTTGTACAGCCCTGAGACCAAGGTTCTCTACTATCAACAATGTTGTACAGCCCTGAGACCAAGGTTCTCTACTATCAACAATGTTGTACAGCCCTGAGACCAAGGTTCTCTACTATCAACAACGTTGTACAGCCCTGAGACCAAGGTTCTCTACTATCAACAACGTTGTACAGCCCTGAGACCAGGGTTCTCTACTATCAACAATGTTGTACAGCCCTGAGACCAGGGTTCTCTACTATCAACAACGTTGTACAGCCCTGAGACCAAGGTTCTCTACTATCAACAACGTTGTACAGACCTGAGACCAGGGTTCTCTACTATCAACAATGTTGTACAGCCCGCAGACCAGGGTTCTCTACTACCGACATCCTGAAAGGAACAATATTCTGGTAAAATCCCAACCCTGTTATCACAAAAGTGTCGATCAAATACGCACGATCAACCTAAATACTAAAACAGAAAGATGAGAAGAAGAAAAAAGGTTGCTTCCCTTTTGAGTAAAATGGGTCAAGTTTTCAGAGGGAAAAGCACTGACTGGAGGAGGTCCAAATACTCACGACTAAGCCAGATTCCTGCCAGTCCACTTTTGAAAGAGGCTCGCCAAGGGACTGGAATTTACTGATAATGTTTCCTTCTCGATACAGTGAAAAGCTACATTTTGGAACCGGTAGCAAAATACTGGGATGGAGACAACCCCGGTAGAGCAGTATTTTATTACTGTACAAGCCTATTGTGTGCTGCATGAAGAATGGAGAGAGGATAGTAGAAACATGCAGTTGGCAAGCAAAAGGGTCAACTCTCAGACAGCTCTGCTATCCACACTGCAGCCCAGCGAGTGGAGCAACATCAACACCAGCAAGGCAGCAGCAGCCGCCGCCGTTTGGCGCTCGCTGCTCACAAGGCTGTGTCTCTGACGGACTCCAGGCTGCAGACTTAAAGGCCTACTGAAAGCCACTACTAGCGACCACGCAGTCTGATAGTTTATATATCAATGATGAAATATTAACAATGCAACACATGCCAATACGGCTTTTTTAGTTTACTAAATTACAATTTTAAATGTTGCGCGATGTATCCTGTTGAAAACAACACTGTATGACAGTGGTTCTCAAACTTTTTTATGTCATCCCCCACTTTGGACAAGGGGGGAGTTTTCAAGCCCCGCCTGCCCCCATCGCTAAAGCCAAGCTTAACATTTTCAAATTTATTGAACGTCAAGTAACATCAAGTTGTATACATACAAACTCAATAACATAAAATAACATCAAGTTCAATAATAAATAAAATAACCATGCAGCTGTGGTACAACTTGCATCAAGTTCAATAATAAATCAAATAACTTGCATCAAGTTCAATAATAAATCAAATAACTTGCATCAAGTTCAATAATAAATAAAACAAAAGTGCTATAACTCGCATCAACTTCAATAATAAATCAAATAAAAGTGTTATAACTTGCATCAACTTCAATAATAAATCAAATAAAAGTGTTATAACTTGCATCAAGTTCAATAATAAATCAAATAACTTGCATCAAGTTCAATAATAAATCAAATAACTTGCATCAAGTTCAATAATAAATCAAATAAAAGTGTTATAACTTGCATCAAGTTCAATAATAAATCAAATAACTTGCATCAAGTTCAATAATAAATAAAACAAAAGTGCTATAACTTGCATCAACTTCAATAATAAATCAAATAAAAGTGTTATAACTTGCATCAAGTTCAATAATAAATCAAATAACTTGCATCAAGTTCAATAATAAATCAAATAACTTGCATCAAGTTCAATAATAAATCAAATAACTTGCATCAAGTTCATTAATAAATCAAATAACTTGCATCAACTTCAATAATAAATCAAATAACTTGCATCAACTTCAATAATAAATCAAATAACTTGCATCAAGTTCAATAATAAATCAAATAACTTGCATCAAGTTCAATAATAAATCAAATAACTTGCATGAAGTTCAATAATAAATCAAATAAAAGTGTTATAACTTGCATGAAGTTCAATAATAAATCAAATAACTTGCATGAAGTTCAATAATAAATCAAATAACTTGCATGAAGTTCAATAATAAATCAAATAAAAGTGTTATAACTTGCATCAACTTCAATAATAAATCAAATAACTTGCATCAAGTTCAATAATAAATCAAATAACTTGCAACAAGTTCAATAATAAATCAAATAAAAGTGTTATAACTTGCATCAACTTCAATAATAAATCAAATAACTTGCATCAAGCTCAATAATAAATCAAATAACTTGCATCAAGTTCAATAATAAATCAAATAAAAGTGTTATAACTTGCATCAAGTTCAATAATAAATCAAATAACTTGCATCAAGCTCAATAATAAATCAAATAACTTGCATCAAGTTCAATAATAAATCAAATAAAAGTGTTATAACTTGCATCAAGTTCAATAATAAATCAAATAACTTGCATCAAGTTCAATAATAAATCAAATAACTTGCATCAAGTTCAATAATAAATCAAATAACTTGCATCAAGTTCAATAATAAATTAAAGCTGCAAGCAGCGTTGGTCGGGTCCGCCTTTGGCTGCTGCCCCCGAGACCCACGGCCTGTCACGTCCTTGTTCTCAGCCTCACCTGTTTTCACTAATAATCACAGTTATTTAAGTCAACTCTTTTTCTTGTCTTCGTCCTGGGATCCTCACACTCGCACGCACCCTATCCATGCTGTTCAAACCTTCACGTCCTCGTCCACAGTTTCATGCCGAGTAAGTTTATGTATTTATGCCACAGTGCTAGTTTGGTTTTGTCTGTTCATAGTTCATTCATGCCGATCCAGCAAGTGTTTTTTGTTTCCTGTTTATATTTTGTAGCTAAGTTTTATACCTCCTTGTGAGCACCCTTAGTTTGATTATTTTTGATTATAGCGCACTGCCGGCAACGCCAGAGTGGAAGAGAGTCCAGTCCCTCTCGAGAGAACTGGTTCCAGAGCCCCTGCTGTGCGTCGAGGTGAGTCCGACTATATATGCGGTCCTCTCCAATGTTTCTCATAGTCATCATTGTCACCGACGTCCCATTGGGTGTGAGTTTTTCCTTGCCCTTATGTGGGCTCTACCGAGGATGTCATTGTGGTTTGTGCAGCCCTTTGAGACACTTGTGATTTAGGGCTATATAAATAAACATTGATTGATTGATTGATTGACATTCCCGAAGGTGAAGCTTAACTATGGAACAGAGCGGTCAAGCAAACATGGTTCCCGACCACATGTCAACCGGCAGGTTTCGGTGAGAAAATTGTGGTAATAAGTCAGCTCTTACCGTAGACATGAGCGGAGCTTGCGTCCTCCGGCAGCTGCGTGGCTTACCTCAAAGACACTGGCGGTCACCACACCCGTGGCCACACCCCTCCGACTTTCAGGTACCATATAATCTCACTAAAACACTAGTAACACAATAAGCAGATAAGGGATTTTCCAGAATTATCCTAGTAAATGTGTCTAATAACATCTGAATCGCTCCCACTGTCCTCGCCTTTTTTTTCTAGTCCTTCACTCTCACTATCCTCATCCACAAAAATCTTTCATTCTCGCTCAACTAAAAGGCCTACTGAAATGAGATTTTCTTATTTAATCGGGGATAGCAGGTCCATTTTATGTGTCATAATTGATCATTTCGTTATATTGCCATATTTTTGCTGAAAGGATTTAGTAGAGAACATCGACGGTAAAGTTCACAACTTTTGGTTGCTAATAAAAAAGCCTTGCCTGTACCGGAAGTAGCAGACGATGTGCATGTGATGTCACCGGTGTGAGGGCTCCTCACATCTGAACATTGTTTATAATCATGGCCACCAGCAGCAAGAGCGATTCGGACAGAGAAAGCGTCAATTTCCCCATTAATTTGAGCGAGGATGAAAGATTTGTGGATAAGGAAAGTTAGAGTGAAGCACAAAAAAAAAAAAAAAGCAACGGCTCCAGTCAGCGGCAGTGGAACCGTTTCAGATGTAATCAGACACATTTACTAGGATAATTCTGGAAGATCCCTTATCTGCTTATTGTTTTAATAGTGTTTTAAAGAGATTGTAAAGTCATACCTGAAAATCGGATGGCTGCGGTGAACGCCAGTGTCTCTCAGAGAAGCCGATGGAGGAGCCAAGATCACAGATGCCTTTTAAACTACAGGAGGAAGTCCCATAATCCAGTGAAGTTTCCGGTAAGAGCCGACTTAATATCACAATTTCCCCATCCAAAAACTTGCCGGTTGACGTAGAGAAACATGTTCGCTTGACCGCTCTGTGTTAAAGCTTCACAACAAACAAAGAAACACCGGCTGTGTTTCGGTTGCTAAAGGCAGCTGCAATCCACCGCTTTCCACCAACAGCATTCTTCTTTGACGTCTCCATTATTAATTGAACAAATTGCAAAAGATTCAGCAACACAGATGTCCAAAAAACTGTGTAATTATGCGATGAAAAGAGACGGCTTTTAGCCCTGTGTGGTGCTGGGCTAATATGTCCCCTCCAACCCGAGACCTCACGCATACGCGACGTTTTCAATCAGAAACTCTGCGTGAAATTTAAAATTGCAATTTAGTAAACTAAACCGGCCATATTGGAATGTGTTGCAATGTTAATATTTCATCATTGATATATAAACTATCAGCCTGCGTGGTCGGTAGTAGTGGCTTTCAGTAGGCCTTTAAAGGGGTAAATGTCGCTTTCTCGGTGCGAATCGCTCTAGCTGCTGGTGGCCATGATTGTAAACAATGTGAGGCTGTGAGGAGCCCCACAACCCGTGACGTCACACGCACATCGTCTGCTACTTCCGGTACAGGCAAGGCTTTTTTATTAGCGACCAAAAGTTGCGAACTTTATCGTCGATGTTCTCTACTAAATAATTTTACCAAAAATATGGCGAAATGATCAAGTATGACACATAGAATGGACCTGCTATCCCCCGTTTAAATAAGAAAATCTCATTTCAGTAGGCCTTTAAGACAATGACACACCAGATTACAATTGGATTAGGCAGCACAGATGCATTATCTAAAAATGGGCCCGTTTAGGTCTTCTTGGGTTGTGGTTTAAAAGCTCGCCATGTGAGGACGGACGCGGGACTCCTTCAGTCCCTAGCAACCCTGTGTTCTGTCTTCGCAGCCACAGCAAACACACTCAGCCTTTACAAGTGTTTGCACGGTGCCCAAGCACACGCTGGAAGGAACCCGAGCTGAACACCAAGAACTCCGGGATCTCTACTTCCACGAAGGAGGCCTACTGGTTTTAGACGACAGTGCAGCAGTTAGTTGTGAGGAGCCGCTAGTTTTCTCTCACCGCTTTATTACTACTGAAAAAAGCACCTTGAAAAACAGACACATGGTTCTTAAAGGGCTCACATTATGATTTGTGTCTACATTTAAAGGGGAACATTATCACCAAACCCATGCAAGCGTCAATATGTACCTTGATGTTGCAGAAAAAAGACCATGTATTTTTTAACCGATTTCCGAACTCTAAATTAAACGACTTTCTGTTTATCGGTCTTTTGGCCATGACGTTAGAACGTGACGTCACCGAGGTAACACACCCGCCATTTTCATTTTCAAAACTTTATAAACACCGGGTCTCAGCTCTCTTATTTTCCGTTTTTTCGACTATTTTTTGGAACCTTGGAGACATCATGCCTCGTCGGTGTGTTGTCGGAGGGTGTAACAACACTAACAGGGAGGGATTCAAGTTGCACCACTGGCAAGAAATCTGCCGCCAGACCCCCATTGAATGTGCCGGAGTGTCTTCACATTTGACCGGCGATGCTAAGACAGACATGGCACAGAGATGTATGGATAACCTGCAGATGCATTTGCAACGAGGGAATAAGCGGTAGAAAATGGATGGATGGATGGAAGTCAACGAAATCACAAAGGTGAGTTTTGTTGATGTTGTTGACTTATGTGCTAATCAGACATATTTGGTCACGGCGTAACTGCCAGCTAATCGATGCTAACATGCAACGCTAATCGATGCTAACATGCTATTTACGCTAGCTGTATGTACATTTGAAACTAGATACCCACATTTAATGCGAAACAAACACTTACCAATCGACGGATTTAAGTTGCTCCAGTGTCACAATCCAATCCAATCCAATCCACTTTATTTATATAGCACATTTAAACAACAATAACGTTTCCAAAGTGCTGCACAGCCATGTTAAAAACAATTGTAAAAAAAAAAAAATAATAAATAAAAAAAATAATAATAAATAAATAAATAAAATAAAATAAAAATAAAAAATATATATATATTATGCTCCACCAATGACTGAATAAAAACAAAAAAACAAAAAAATATAAAACCAATAAAAACAATATAAAAACAAATATGATTAAAAACTATTTTAAAGGGTAAAATCAATTAAAACAGTAAAATAGAAATCAAAGATGCGAAAGTCCTGATCGTTTGGTCCGCACATTTTACCGACGATGCTAATAAGGCAGCCATGCTATGGGCCACTTCATTAGGTACACCCACGCTATGGCCGAATAGCGTCAATAGCTATTCGCTCAATAGCTTCAATTTCTTCTTCAAATTCGTTTTCGCTATCTGCCTCCATACTCCAACCATCTGTTTCAATACATGCGTAATCTGTTGAATCGCTTAAACCGCTGAAATCCGAGTCTGAATCCGAGCTAATGTCGCTATATCTTGCTGTGGTAACCGCCATGTTTGTTTGTATCGGCAGCACTGTATGACGTCACAGGGAAATGGATAGTGGTTTTGAATATACCGAAAATAAGGCACTTTAAAGCTTTATTTAGGGATATTCCGGGACCGGTAAAATTTAGAAAAAAATTTCAAAAAATACAACAAGCCACTGGGAACTGATTTTTATTGTTTTTAACCCTTTTGAAATTGTGATAATGTTCCCCTTTAAGTATTTTATGCAGACCAATAATTATAAATCCACAAATAATGTGCCGTTGTTGAGTGTCTGTACTGTCTAAAGCTTGGCATACCGGCAGGTGGCAGCAGGTAGCTAATTGCTTTGTAGATGTCGGGAACACGGTTTGTCGTGATCACAATATGCGGGGGGATGTTGTTGATAAATGGGTTTTGCTTTGCATAGCAGAGTTTTAACTTGCACTTACAGATGTAGCGACCAACTGTAGTTACTGACAGTGGTTTTATGAGGTGTTCCTGAGCCCGTGTGGTGATATCCTTTACACACTGATGTCGGTTTGTGACGCAGTACCACCTGAGGGGTCAAAGGTCCATAATATCATGGCTTATGTGCAGTGATTTCTCCAGATTCTCTGAACCTTTTGATGATTTTACAGACCGTAGATGGTAAAAATCCCTAAATTCCTTGCAATAGCTCGTTGAGAAATGTTGTTCTAAAACTGTTCGACAATTTGCTGACAAAGTGGTGACCCTCACCCCATCCTTGTTTGTGAATTACTTAGAATTTCATGGAAGCTGCTTTTATACCCAATCATGGCACCCACCTGTTCCCAATTAGCCTGCACACCTGTGGGATGTTCCATATAAGTGTTTGATGAGTATTTCTCAACTTTATCAGTATTTATTCCCACCTTTCCCAACTTCTTTGTCACGTGTTGCTGGCATCAAATTCTAAAGTTAATGATTATTTGCAAAAAAAAAATGTTTATCAGTTTGGCGGTTTAGCTCGGTTGGTAGAGCGGCCGTGCCAGCAACTTGAGGGTTGCAGGTTCGATTCCCGCTTCCGCCATCGTTGTCACTGCCGTTGTGTCCTTGGGCAAGACACTTTACCCACCTGCTTCCAGTGCCACCCACACTGGTTTGAATGTAACTTAGATATTGAGTTTCACTATGTAAAGCGCTTTGAGTCACTAGAGAAAAAGCGCTATATAAATATAATTCACTTCACTTCACTTCGAACATCAAATATGTTCTCTTTGTAGCATATTCAACTGAATATGGGTTGAAAAGGATTAGCAAATCATTGTATTCTGTTTATATTTACATCTAACACAATTTCCCAACTCATATGGAAACGGGGTTTGTACTTAACGCAAATACGGTGTTAGCTTTCACTGCTATGCTGATGACACCCAACTCTACATGCCCCTAAAGCTGACCAACACGCCGGATTGTAGTCAGTTGGAAGCGTGTCTTAATGAAATTAAACAATGGATGTCCGCTAATTTTTTGCAACTTAACGCCAAAAAAACGGAAATACTGATTATCGGTCCTGCTAGACACCGACCTCTATTTAATAATACAACTTTAACATTTGACAACCAAATAATAAAACAAGGTGACTCGGTAAAAAATCTGGGTATTATCTTCCACCCAACTCTCTCCTTTGAGGCACACATTAAAAGCGTTACTAAAACGGCCTTCTTTCATCCCCGTAATATCGCTAAAATTCGCTCCATTTTGTCCACTAAAGACGCCGAGATCATTATCCATGCGTTTGTTACGTCTCGCCTCGATTACTGTAACGTATTATTTTCGGGTCTCCCCATGTCTAGCATTAAAAGATTACAGTTGGTACAAAATGCGGCTGCTAGACTTTTGACAAGAACAAGAAAGTTTGATCACATTACGCCTGTACTGGCTTCCTGTGCACTTAAGATGTGACTTTAAGGTTTTACTACTTAGGTATAAAATACTACTCCATCCTATCTTGCCAATTGTATTGTACCATATGTCCCGGCAAGAAATCTGCCTTCAAAAGACTCCGGCTTATTAGTGATTCCTAGAGCCCAAAAAAAGTCTGCGGGCTATAGAGCGTTTTCCGTTCGGGCTCCAGTACTCTGGAATGCCCTCCCGGTAACAGTTCGAGATGCCACCTCAGTAGAAGCATTTAAGTCTCACCTTAAAACTCATCTGTATACTCTAGCCTTTAAATAGACCTCCTTTTTAGACCAGTTGATCTGCCGCTTCTTTTCTTTTTCTCCTATGTCCCCCCCTCCCTTGTGGAAGGGGTCCGGTCCGATGACCATGGATGAAGTACTGGCTGTCCAGAGTCGAGACCCAGGATGGACCGCTCGTCCTGTGTATCGGTTGGGGACATCTCTACGCTGCTGATCCGCCTCCGCTTGGGATGGTTTCCTGTGGACGGGACTCTCGCTGCTGTCTTGGATCCGCTTTGAACTGAACTCTCGCGGCTGTGTTGGAGCCATTATGGATTGAACTTTCACAGTATCATGTTAGACCCGCTCGACATCCATTGCTTTCGGTCCCCTAGAGGGGGGGGGTTGCCCACATCTGAGGTCCTCTCCAAGGTTTCTCATAGTCAGCATTGTCACTGGCGTCCCACTGGATGTGAATTCTCCCTGCCCACTGGGTGTGAGTTTTCCTTGCCCTTTTGTGGGTTCTTCCGAGGATGTCGTAGTCGTAATGATTTGTGCAGTCCTTTGAGACATTTGTGATTTGGGGCTATATAAATAAACATTGATTGATGGATTGATTGATTGAACAAAAAAGGTGGAGTAACTGAAAACAAGTTTCACATTCTAGTTTCTTCAAAATAGCCACCCTTTGCTTTGCACACTCTTGGCATTCTCTCCATGAGCTTCAAGCACACCTGTGAAGTGAAAACCTTTTCAGGTGACTACTTCATGGAGAGAATGCCAAGAGTCACGTCGTTGTCGAGTCCGGAGGAAATGTGCAAACAAAAGCTCCTTTTGGTGTCGACTTTGGCTACGTCCACCGGATGGGCGTCGACATAAATGATTATTTACCCACAGCACACATGAAATGCAACTTACTGCGATTTCCCTGCAGGCAGACATTGATATTCCAGTGCCTTCTATCTGCTTCAGTGCATAGTCCCTCTCGTCTCTCCTGTGGGGATAAAAAAAGAGAATAGATTTCAGTTCTATTTAGTGTCCTAATATGCCTCAAGCCCCTTTTTTGTGACCGTACATTTATCCTGTTTTTTGATCCGACGGAAATACAGACGCATAATTAGGAGAATGTGTGAATGGATTTCAAACAATGAAATGGCGAATGCGGCTTGGAAACAAAAATTGGCACCAATCAAAGAACTCCTCATGAAGCTCCATTCAAACCCACTTGTGACAAATTTGCATGGGACAGGTTTATGGGTTCGCTGGCGCTCCTCAGCATACATCCTTCATCCTAATTAAACGCTATGTTGGTCCACACTGTGATCATTACCAGACAAATAGACGTCGTCCAAATACAATAAGCATACACAAAGGAATGTTTTCCACACTAAAAGTAATTCAAATATGAAAACGAAATGGGAATGTCACAGGTCTGCAATGGGGTGCCAGTAGCTCTAGTCCAGTGGGTTCGATCGTACCCTAGGGCAGTGGTTCTCGACCTTTTTTCAGTGATGTACCCCTTCCGAAATTTTTTTTGGATTCAAGTACCCCCCCAATTAGAGCAAAGCATTTTTGGTTGAAAATAAGAGATAAAAAAGTAAAATACAGCACTATGTCATCAGTTTCTGATTTATTAAATTGTATAACAGTGCAAAATATTGCTCATTTGTAGTGGTCTTTCTTGAAAAATTTGGGAAAAAAATATATAAAAATAACTAAAAACTTGTTGAAAAATAAACAAGTGATTAAATTATAAATAAATATTTCTACACATAGAAGTAATCATCAACTTAAAGTGCCCTTTTTGGGGATTTTAATATAGATCCATCTGGATTCATGAACTTAATTCTAAACAAGAAATGTTTAACATCTGTCAGGTTCAAACACTGATGACATCTATAAATCAGACAAGAAGCATCAAACCATGCAGAGACAGAGTTCAATTTAGCTCATGAGGAGAACGCATGGCGCTGCACACTTAGTCACATTCTTGCCCTACGCTCTAAGGTTCAGCTCCCGCGTCCATCTTTTTATTCATTTATCATTGTCACTGACGTCCCACTGGGTGTGAGTTTTCCTTGCCCTTATGTGTCGTAGTGGTTTGTGTTGTGGTTTGTGCAGCCCTTTGAGACACTAGTGATTTAGGGCTATATAAGTAAACATTGATTGATTGATTGATTGATTCAGAGTTCCATAGAACTCTGAATAAAACAAAGATAACATCTGTGGTTGAGATCACCCCTCAGACAAGAAGTTTTGTCTTTGAGCACAATAGCTAATAACTAAAGCAACAGACTTTAATCATACTAAAGTTTGTGTGATAATATATATACATATATAATCCCTTAACACTGTTAAGGGATTATGTATGTAAAGCCTGTAAATGTGTCGGTCATGTATGATGTCTTTTTGTTATTTTTGTTTTGTGAAGTGTAATGTCTATATGCTTAAATGTAGGGCAGTGAAAATGAATTTCCCCAACGGGGACCAATAAACCTGCATCTAAATCTAAAACTAATTATTCTAACACATCAATATTTACGGAACATGTCCACAAAAAAATCTAGCTGTATATTGCATTGTTGCATTTCTTTTCACAGTTTATGAACTTACATGCATATTTTGTTGGAGTATCATTCAATAAATATATTTATAAATATTTTTTTAATTGTTGCTATTTTTGAGAAAAAAAATTTTTTTTAAATCTCACGTACCCCTTGGCATACCTTCAAGTACCCCCAGGGGTACGCGTACCCCCATTTGAGAACCACTGCCCTAGGGGTTCGGCGGAGCCAGTCAAGACCCACCTGACTCATCCATACTTGCATACCTTGAGACCTCCGAATTCGGGAGATGTGAGGGGCGGGGGTTGAGGTTGAAGTGGGCGGGGTTTGGTGGTAGCGGGGGTGTGTATTTTAGATTCCAGAATAGTTAGTGCTGCAAGGGATTCTGGGTATTTGTTACGTTATGTTACGGTGCGGATGTCCTCCCCAAATATGTTTGTCATTCTTGTTTGGTGTGGGTTCACAGTGTGGTGCGTATTTGTAACAGTGTTAAAGTTGTTTATACGCCCACCCTCAGTGTGACCCGTATGGCTGTTGACCAAGTATGCCTTGCATTCACTTATGTGATGTGTAAAAGCCACATAAATGATGTGAATGCGCCGACAAGCCGTGCTTACTCTTATAACAAAAAGCTGCCATGCAGGCTGTTTCGTTCTTTAAAAAAAAAAATAATAAATCAAAAACAATGTCATTTTGAATTATCGACCTATACAAGGCTTTGATTACATCACATTAAATATTCCACTTTGAGATATTTTTTGGTGGTAAATGTTGCATATTTTGTGTTATACCATTTAAAAAAACTGAGCTGTTTTTTGTTTTTAAAGAAGGGCCTAAAACAAACAAAACATAAACAACAATAAAACTTAAAATTGATGGATATATCTGAAGTTGATCTCGAGATTATTGTGCTAAAAGAAAACAGTAAAAAAAATTGTATAATTTATGTTTTAACACTTTAATAAATAGGACACTTTTGGATCCCCAATTATTTTAGTGTGATTTGTTTCTAAGTGTCACTGCTCAAAAAATAATAATGAATCAAAATCCAAAATTAAGGCTCCAATTATTATATAATCTCAAACATCCCACCAAAAAAAAGTTATTGGGTGAAAATATTGCATATTTAGTGTTTTTTCCATTTTTTTTTAATAATGTTGATCTAGAGATTTAAAACTTGCATAATAATAAAATTTATAATACTGAATAATGACACATTTAAAAAAAAAATTTTTTTTGACCAAAACCCTTTGGGGTCCCCGGGATCATAACTGAGTGGAGGCTTGAATGTATATTTTTTATACATATATTGTATTGGTTTTTAAAATAAAAATGATGAAAATGGCCCCCGCTTGCTCTGATTTTTCAGTGTGCGGTGGGCACCTCTGGCTTAACACGATAATTATGAGTAATTCCGCTAGTAAGCACAGAGCTAAAAATAACGTTCAAAATACAAAACATTCTCATGCATTTTATCCATCCATCCGTTTTTCTACCTGACTTGTTCAAGAAGTCGCATTAATGGTAAGAAGTATTCGATTTATTATTGGTTAACTTCAGAATAATAATGTTATTAAAACGAATAAGGGATTTATTATACTCTAAACATGTTGATCTTACTTAAAAATGCACACATTTAGTTGTATTCAGTGTTAAAAAATATGATATGGCTCTCACGGAAATACATTTTTAAATATTTGGCTTTCATGGCTCTCTCAGCCAAAAAGGTTCCCGACCCCTGCACTAGACAATGGCACATTTTTATGATTATAGATTTGCTAAAAATATTTTTTGGACCAATTAGGGGAAGCTGCATAGTTTCCCACGGCACAGCAGACAATATCTCACGGCTCTTTCAATGTTCTGGGTTGCCTACTCCTGCATTAGTGGAAAAGCGGCAAATGAGTGAAAGCGACAGAGACGTTGCCATGGAGAGGAGGGCTTTCTAACGCGCCTGGCTGTCCGTCAGTAATAACATTCCTCGATAACCTGGACCAATTCAAACCGTTATTGGTTTTTGTTTTTTTTTAGTTTGCATCGCCTCACATTTCTTAATCCTCATTTTGTTCATTTATATTTTGATTTTATTTTGTGTTGAAAATAAAAACAAAGACATTTAAAAAAAAAAAATTTTAAGAATTTTTTTCTCGCGGCCCAGCCTCACCCAGACTCTGCATCCTGTCTTCCCCCAGGTAAATTGAGTTCGAGACCCCTGCCCTAATTGGAGCAAAGCATTTTTTGTTGAAAAAAAAGAGATAAAGAAGTAAAATACAGCACGTTGTCATCAGTTTCTGATTTATTAAGAGTGCAAAATATTGCTCATTTATAGTGGTCTTTCTTGAACTATTTGGAAAAAAAAGATATAAAAGTAACTAAAAACTTGTTGAAAAATAAACAAGTGATTCAATCATAAATAAAGATTTCTACACATAAAAGTAATCATAAACTTAAAGTGCCCTTTTTGGGGATTTTAATATAGATCCATCTGGATTCATCAACTTCATTCCAAACATTTCTTCACAAAAAAATAAATGTTTAACATCTGTCAAGTTCAAACACTGATGACATCTATTAATCAGACAAGAAACAAGGAACCATGCAGAGACACAGTTCAATTTAGCTCATGAGGAGAACGCATGGCGCTGCACACTTAGTCACATTCTTGCCCTACGCTCTAAGGTTCAGCTCCCGCGTCCCTGTTTTTATTCATTTATCATTGTCACCGACGTCCCACTGGGTGTGAGTTTTCCTTGCCCTTATGTGGGCCTACCGAGGATGTCGTAGTGGTTTGTGTTGTGGTTTGTGCAGCCCTTTGAGACACTAGTGATTTAGGGCTATATAAGTAAAAATTGATTGATTGATTGATTCAGAGTTCCATAGAATCTCTGAATAAAACAAAGATAACATCGGTGGCTGAAGCCACCCCTCAGACAAGAAGTTTTGTCTTTGAGCACATCATTATTCGATTTATTATTGGTTAACTTCAGAATAATAATGTTATTAAAACGAATAAGGGATTTATTATACTCTAAACATGTTGGTCTTACTTAAAAATGCACACTTTACATAGTTAAAGCATGTAACTATGTAAAGTTAAAGCACTTTAACTATGTAAAGTGCTTTGAGTCACTAGAGAAAAGCGCTATATAAATATAAGATGGAGGTGGGAAGCTTTTAGCCTTTAGCCACACAAACACACAATGTTTCCTTGTTTAAAATTCCCGAATGTGAAACGAGCGGTAAAGCGATCATGGATCCCAACCAAATGTCAACCGGCAGTTTTCGGTGGGAAAATTGTGGTAATAAGTCAGCTCTTACCGGAGACATCAGCGGAGCTTCGTCCTAGTGCAGCGCGTGACTTCCCTCAGAGACTCTGGCGTCAACACACCCGTGGCCACACCCCTCCGAAATTCAGGTACTGTATAATCTCACTAAAACAATAGGCAGATAAGGGATTTTCCAGAATTATCTTAGTTAATGTGTCTAATAAATTCTGAATCGCTCCCACTTTTTTTTTTTTTTTTCTTGTTCTTAACTCTAAATTTCCTCATCCACGAATCTTTCATCGACGGCGTGGCGCAGTGGGAGAGTGGCCGTGCGCTACCCGAGAGTCCTTGGTCCAATCCCCACCTAGTACCAACCTCGTCACGTCCGTTGTGTCCTGAGCAAGACACTTCACCCTTGCTCCTGATGGGTGCTGGTTGGCGCCTTGCATGGCAGCTCCCTCCATCAGTGTGTGAATGTGTGTGTGAATGGGTAAATGTGGAAGTAGCGTCAAAGCGCTTTGAGTACCTTGAAGGTAGAAAAGCGCTATACAAGTACAACCCATTTATTTATTTATTTAATTCACATTTGAACCAATTAGGTGAAGTTGCATCATTTACCGCGGCACAGTGGTTGAAAACCACTGTATCAGGGGGGGGGGTCATCTCACAACACATAACCAGCATGGGCTGGTCACGTGTCCGTCACGTGACCAGGTGAAAGTGAAACAGTCCCAACTGCCACTAAAAATGGAAACAAAAGTTCGATCGGTCCAATAAAAGAGGTAAAAAGACGTGATAGCGCGTGGTCAGGGCGCCAAGTAAAGACGAGGGGACAAGCGGTAGCGAGGAGGAGGAGGAGGAGGAGGAGGAGGTCGCTGAGTGACATGAAAACATCAACAGACCGTCGAGTTGGGAGGGGATTCAAATCTAAACGCGCCGTTCAACAATCACACGTTGCTGGGGGAGAAAAAAAAAGATGTTGAGTAAAGAAGAGTCTTACCCGTTTTTGCGCTTGGCTTTAAAAACGTGGCCGTAAGTGCCTCGACCCACTTTGCAACCTTCATATTCGAACAGATCTTCCACTCTCTCCCTCTCGGCGGCCAGCTTTGTTTTGAACTCGTAATCCATTCTAACCCATGAATGCGTCTTCATTTAAGATTTAAAAAATGAAATAAAATATTAATTATCGCATGCATTAATTAAATAATCCGCTCGGTTTATTCCCCCACCATTTCCTTGTTTGGGATTTTGGTCCGCTCCGTTTAATGTTCGCTGGCTTGTTGACGTTTCTAATTGGCGCACCGGGTGTTCTGGGTAATGTAGTTTGGAGCGGAAGGAGCAGCCGTTCGTCTCCACGTTAGCAAGGCGAAGTGAAAACTACAACCCGCGTTTTTTCGCTGCGGGCTGCTTGCTCTTTTCGTACTGCTGTACGCTTTCCAGTCTTGGTTTCAATGACGTGCTCCATACTGTATTTAACAATCAAACAACAATCAATGTATTTTGTTTCGGCAATGTTCACATAAAACAAAGACCAACAACAAGAAAAGAGAATAAAAAAAACACTCATTTGAGCAATGATTGAGCCGAAAGGGTGTAGGTTGAAGCAACGCTTATATAAACCTACCCCATCACAACAAGAACAAGGTTCAAAATATATAAAATCTAAAACATGCTTCACTTATATTACTTTTTTTTTAAAAAACAATATATGAGCAACATATATGTAGCACACGTCTCATATACACAGTTTAACATTTAAATCAATCAATCAATCAATGTTTACTTATATAGCCCTGAATCACTAGTGTCTCAAAGGGCTGCACAAACCACCACGACATCCTCGGTAGGCCCACATAAGGGCAAGGAAAACTCACACCCAGTGGGACGTCGGTGACAATGATGACTATGAGAACCTTGGAGAGGAGGAAAGCAATGGATGTCGAGCGGGTCTAACATGATACTGTGAAAGTTCAATCCACAATGGATCCAACACAGTCGCGAGAGTCCAGTCCAAAGCGGATCCAACACAGCAGCGAGAGTCCCGTTCACAGCGGAGCCAGCAGGAAACCATCCCAAGCGGAGGCGGATCAGCAGCGCAGAGATGTCCCCGAGCCGATACACAGGCAAGCAGTACATGGCCACCGGATCGGACCGGACCCCCTCCACAAGGGAGAGTGGGACATAGGAGAAAAAGAAAAGAAACGGCAGATCAACTGGTCTAAAAAGGGAGTCTATTTAAAGGCTAGAGTATACAAATGAGTTTTAAGGTGAGACTTGAATGCTTCTACTGAGGTGGCATCTCGAACTGTTAAATCAAACATATACATTTGTACACTTATATATATATATATATATATATATTATATACACAATTTATTTAAATTCCATATAAAGTGGTAATATATACATTTTAATATAACCTATATGTATGATTATGAAATCCTAAATTGTATTTATATACATATTATATATTATTGTCTTTCTAAACCAATGTTTGCTCTTCTTTCTTATATTTACTAATGATAAATGATTTAAAAAGCTTTTTAAACTGGTTTATGTTGGTGCTGTGTTTTATTTCATCCTTCAAACAGTTCCATATTTTAACCCCTGCTATTGTTATACTCATCCGTTTCTGCGTTGTTCTACAATATTGGATCTTAAAAAGTAGTTCTCTTAAATTATAATTCCCTTCTCTTTGTAAAAATCTTCTGTTGGAAGTAAATCTTTACTTGCTTTATAAATCATTTGGGCAGTCTTGAGTTGGATGAGATCTGGTCGTTTTAAATCAAATGTTTTTATAAATAATCCATTAGTGTGTTCTCGGGGTCCTGTGTTATGTATCAGTCTGGTGGTCCTTTTTTGCATTATGAATAGTGGTTGGATGTTCGTCCTGTATGTATTTCCCCAAACTTCTAGACAATAACTCAAATATGGTAAAGCAAGTGTACAATTTACACACTCTACCTTGAAAACAATAAAGAAGCAACCATTTAAAGGCCGACTGAAACCCACCACTACCGACCACGCAGTCTGATAGTTTTTATATCAATGATGAAATCTTAACATTGCAACACATGCCAATACGGCCTTTTTAGTTTACTAAATTACAATTTTATATTTCCCGCGGAGTTTCTTGTTGAAAACGTCGTGTGTTTGTGACGTCTAGGGTTGTAGCGGACATATTAGCCCAGCACCACACACGGCTAAAAGTAGTCTCTTTTCATCGCATAATTACACAGTATTTTGGACGTCTGTGTCGCTGAATCTTTTGCAATTTGTTCAATTAGTAATGGAGACGTCAAAGAAGAATGCTGTTGGTCGATTGCAGAAACACAGCCTGTGTTTTTTTTTGTTGTTGTTGTGAAGCTTTAAAGGGGAACATTATTACAATTTCAAAAAGGTTAAAACCAATAAAAATCAGTTCCCAGTAGCTTATTTTATTTTTCGAAGTTTTTTTTTTCAAAATTTTACCCACGGCGGAGGAAACTCATTTCGGCCGCTTGTACCGGTGATCTTATCCTTTCGGTCATGACCCAAAGCTCATGACCATAGGTGAGGATGGGAACGTAGATCGACCGGTAAATTGAGAGCTTTGCCTTCCGGCTCAGCTCCTTCTTCACCACAACGCCGTGTGGCGGGGTTCTCCCTTAGAGGTAGGGTGAGAAGCTCTGCCATCCGGGAGGAACTCAAAGTAAAGCCGCTGCTCCTTCACATCGAGAGGAGCCAGATGAGGTGGTTCGGGCATCTGGTCAGGATGCCACCCGAACGCTTCCCTAGGGAGGTGTTTAGGACACGTCCAACCGGTAGGAGGCCACGGGGAAGACCCAGGACACGTTGGGAAGACTATGTCTCCCGGCTGGCCTGGGAACGCCTCGGGATCCCCCGGGAAGAGCTAGACGAAGCGGCTGGGGAGAGGGAAGTCTGGGCCTCCCTGCTTAGGCTGTTGCCCCCGCGACCCGACCTCGGATAAGCGGAAGAAGATGGATGGATGGAAAATCTTACCCATCATGGAATATCCCGAAAAAAAGGCTTTAAAGTGCCGGATTTTCGCTATCTGTAAATCCACCCGTCCATTTGCCTGTGACGTCACATAGTGTTGCCAATACAAACAAAGCGGATAGAACAGCAAGATATAGCGACATTAGCTCGGATTCAGACTCGGATTTCAGCGGCTTAAACAGATTACGCATGTATTGAAACGGATGGTTGGAGTGTGGAGGCAGATAGCGAAAAGGAAATTGAAGAAGAAACTGAAGCTATTGAGCGAATAGCTATTGAGGCTATTCGGCGATCGCCTTCTAACCAACGATTGCATCTTTTGACCATTGGAGCAACTTAAATCCGTCGATTGGTAAGTGTTTGTTTGGCATTAAATGTGGGTCGTGGGAAAGACTGGATGCAAATAAAGCTACAAATGTACATACAGCTAGCCTAAATAGCATGTTAGCATCAATTAGCTGGCAGTCATGCCGCGACTAAATATTTCTGATTAGCACATAAGTCAATAACATCAACAAAACTCACCTTTGTGATTTTGTTGACTTTATCGTTGGAAATGCATCTGCTTTGAGTGTCGCAGGATATCCACACATCTCTGTCAGTAAAATGTGCAGACCAAACGAGGGACTTTCGCATCTTTTGACACTGGTGCAACTTAAATCCGTCGATTGGTATGTGTTTGTTTGGCATTAAATGTGGGTGGATGCAAATATAGCTACAAATGAGGCACAACGATGCAATATGTACATACAGCTAGCCTAAATAGCATGTTAGCATCAATTAGCATGCCGTGCTAATCGATGCACACTCCACGTAAATCAACTTGAATGCGTCCCTGATCGTGTTGTTACACCCTCCGACAACACACCGACGAGGCATGATGTCTCCAAGGTACGGAAATGTTGAAAAAACGCAAAATAACAGAGCTGATTTGACTTGTGTGTGTAATGTGTTTGAGAAAATGGTGGATCGCTTCCCATTGTGACGTCACGGGTGAAAGGTCATCGCTCCGACAGCGAACAATTGAAAGGCGTTTAGATCGCCAAATTCACCCTTTTAGAGTTCGGAAATCGGTTAAAAAAACATATGGTCTTTTTTCTGCAACATCAAGGTATATACTGACGCATACATAAGTCTGGTGATAATGTTCCCCTTTAACGGAGTGGTCAAGCGAACATGTTTCTCTACGTCAACCAGCAGGTTTTTGGATGGGAAAATTGTGATATTAAGTCGGCTCTTACAGGAGACTTCAGTGGATTATGCGACTTCCTCCTGCAGCTCAAAAAGGCAGCTGTGATCTTGGCTCCTCCATTGGCTTCTCTGTGTTACGTCTGTTCGGCATTGAGATGCCGGGTTCGATTCCCTCGAGGATGCGTCGAAAATTGAACACAGCAAAAGGTATGAACTAATGATTTATTTAACAAAAGGTGCTAGAGAACAAAAATACTGGAGCTAAGAAAAGGCAAACAAAAGACACTAGCATGAAAGCTAGGATAAACAAATAGTAAACTAAACTGGCACATAGGCACACAAAGGGGAAAATAAAACATTTAGCATGAGAGCTAAGAATAAATAAAATTGCGCAGCGTGAGAGCTCGCGAGAGTGATACAGAAATTGCATGGAAGCAGAAGTGCAAAGCAGACGTACCGTTGTGTAAGAACCAATTTGGATCCCAGACTGAACAACAAAAGATGCAGGCTTATATAAGGCAGGTGATTAGTGAGGACAGGTGTGCAGGGCCGAGAGAAACAGGTGAAACTGATAAGCTACCATGGTGACCGACTTAAACAGGAAATAATAGGATCAGACGGAGAGTGAAAATAAAAATGGAACAACAAACAATAATATGTGGAGGATCCAAAAAGCGGATCTCAACACTCTGAGGGACACTGGCGTTCACCCCAGCCCTCCGACTTTCAGGTATGACTTTACAATCTCACTAAAACACTATTAAAACAATAAGCAGATAAGGGATCTTCCAGAATTATCTTAGTAAATTTGTCTGAAACGGTTCCACTGCCGCCGCCTGGAGCCGTCGCCTTTTTTTTTTTGATGTTTCACTCTAACTTTCCTCATCCACAAATCTTTCATCTTCGCTCAAATTAATGGGGAAATTGTCATTTCTCGGTGCGAATAGCTCTTGATGTTCTCTACTAAATCCTATCAGCAAAAATATGGCAAAATCGCAAAATGATCAAGTATGACACGTAGAATGGACCTGCTATCCCTGTTTAAATAAGAAAATCCCATTTCAGTAAGCCTTTAACAGATAACAAAACAAGTCATTTTGGCATTTCATTGAAAATGATTTTAAAAAAGTCATGAAAAATTGAGTTTTTGTGGTTGGTGCATTATTTGTGAGTGTATATTGTGTTTTTATGTTGATTTAATAAAAATAAAAAATATTTTTTTATTTTTTTATTTATTTTTTATTTTTATAAAAAAATATTCTGCGGCCCGGTACCGGGCTCTAAAGGATAAATGAACTGCAACTTTTACGACGGAACTTCCGAACAACCGTACGCCATCACGTGACGTCCAGTCGTCAAGGAGAACAGTGCCTTTGTCAAAAAACCCAAACTGACAGCTCTTTCGACCAATCACCTCTCAGCAACATCACTCCTGCCATCCCATTGGTCCACACAGACGATGACGTATGCGTGCCTATATAAACCGCCCGCACTTGGCGCCGCTTCATCGCTGTACGCAGTATGGCTGGCGACATTAGCTAGCACTTGCTAACGGTATTCTCTGCAAAAAGGGAAGACGGCAACTTAAGTGACAAACTCTACATCCGCTTTGGCTTCACGGACTCCCGCACCATTCACTCATCGGAAATACGGAATAACCCACGTTTAGTGATCAGTTTTTTGTTATTATTTTGGTTGGGTGTCTTGCTGTCTCATGATGGAGGATAACGGTGCACACTTCTTCGAGGGGACCGAGAAGCTGCTGGAAGTGTGGTTCTCCCGGCAGGACGAGGCCAAGGGGACCGGGGACCTGCGGACCATCCCGAGGTGGGTGGCACGGCAGCGTGGGATCATTCATTCTGCTTTCCGTGTTCCTTCCACGCCATTTACTTCCTTCTTAAGAGCCAAAAGGGGGAGAGCCGGAGCCCGCGCATGCGCACTCAATCGCCTTGCATCGCCAGTCAAAAATGGCCACCATTCATATGAGATGATTTAAAACACTGACAGTGCGAATTTATTGACGTGTGCCCCCCCTGGCTGACTTTTAGTTAAAAGCACCGCTAAGTCCGCTTTTAACCGTTGGTTTGTAAACGTCGTACTGGAACAATGAGTCATTTTAAACACGTGTGTGAATAGTTGTGCTTGAAGGCTCATTTCGCCGCCATGATCAGGATTTTTCTTTCTTTTTTTTTTTTTTTTTTTTAATGTTTATTTATACATTTCAACATTAACGAACCGAAGAGAAACAGCAATCAAAGTAGTTCATTTGTAAAATTAAAGTAACAAAATTAGAATATAATTTTTATTTATTTAAAAAAAACATAGCTCGACGTAATTACGTCACCGTGATTAGTAACGAACGAGTCCTTTTTTTTCCTGTTATATCATTTTTATTTAATCGGGGTTTTTTTCTCGCGTCATTTCCCAACTCGAACTTTAGAAAATGTCAAGCATGTGGTCGATCGTCACCGTCACGTGTTCTTTAAAGTTAATCACTCATAGTGTTTTTTTTTTTGTTTTTTTTTTTGTGTTTCTTTGTCACATTGACCCGATTAAGCTGTGCATACAAAGCAGACTTAAAAAAAAAAAACAAAAAAAAAACTTTCAGTCAGAAGGTCGTCAAAAGTTAAACGGAAGGGGACCAACTTTCCCAGCGGACCACTGGCTTTGAGTGTCTTCCGGTCACGTTGCCGAGCCATGAAGTCCCTTGCAGCCCGCCCACCCTCCATGGTCCTCTGGATTGGCTGCAGGGGATTCATGCATTCATCTCTTCTTTTTGCCATTAACCCCTTCTAGTCTGCTGACAGCCATCAGACTGTAAAATGCATATAGAACATAATATAATAGCAAGTACTTTATTGATCCCTGGGGGAAATTCAGCACTGCAGTTCGCTCACAATAAACAATACTAATAATAAATAATATATGACATATATTATATGTATAATATATAATATAATGGAATAGTATAAATATATTCTACATTTAAGTGCAGTCAAGGAACACATGCATTATATGTTCCTTTTGACTGTATATGTACTGTAAATGTATCATGTATTTATATTATTCACATGTGAATAATGCTGTATAATACTGTATTTGTTTTTCACATGTGAATAATGCTGTATAATACTGTATTTGTTTTTCACATGTGAATAATACAAATAGTCTATTATACAGCATTATTCACATGTGAATACTGCTGTATAATAGACTGTATTTATATTATTCACATGTGAATAATGCTGTGTAATAGACTGTCTTTGTTATTCACATGTGAATAATGGTGTAGACTGTATTTGTTATTCACATGTGAATGATGCTGTATAATAGACTATTTGTTATTCAGCCCTTTGAGACACTAGTGATTTAGGGCTATATAAGCAAACATTGATTGATTGATTGATGTGAATAATGCTGTATAATGTCTTTATATTATTCACATGTGAATAATATAAATACAGTCTATTATACAGCATTATTCACATGTGAATACTGCTGTATAATAGACTGTATTTATATTATTCACATGTGAATAATGCTGTGTAATAGACTGTCTTTATGTTATTCACATGTGAATAATATAAATACAGTCTATTATACAGTATTCACATGTGAATACTGCTGTATAATAGACTGTATTTATATTATTCACATGTGAATAATGCTGTGTAATAGACTGTCTTTGTTATTCACATGTGAATAATGCTGTATAATAGACTATTTGTTATTCACATGTGAATAATGCTGTATAATGTCGTTATATTATTCACATGTGAATAATATAAATACAGTCTATTATACAGCATTATTCACATGTGAATACTGCTGTATAATAGACTGTATTTATATTATTCACATGTGAATAATGCTGTGTAATAAACTGTCTAAGTTATTCATCAGTGAATAATATAAATACAGTCTATTATACAGTATTCACATGTGAATAATAGACTGTATATTATTCACATGTGAATACTGCTGTATAATAGACTGTATTTATATTATTCACATGTGAATAATGCTGTGTAATAGACTGTATTTATATTATTCACATGTGAATAATATAAATACAGTCTATTATACAGTATTCACATGTGAATACTGCTGTATAATAGACTGTATTTATATTATTCACATGTGAATAATATAAATACAGTCTATTATACAGTATTATTCACATGTGAATAATACTGTATAATACACTGTATTTATATTATTCACATGTGAATAATACTGTATAATAAACTGTATTTATATTATTCACATGTGAATAATATAAATACAGTGTATTATACAGTATTATTCACATGTGAATACTGCTGTATAATAGACTGTATTTATATTATTCACATGTGAATAATGCTGTATAATAGACTATTTGTTATTCACATGTGAATATTGCTGTATAATAGACTATTTGTTATTCACATGTGAATAATGCTGTATAGTGTCTTTATATTATTCACATGGACATGATGGACATTTTTTTATTGAATGTATTGTAAATAGTAAAAACTCTATCAAAAGTCAATAGAGCATATGGAAGTCACTTCAAAATAAATATAAAGCCCTTCAAAAAACTGTGGGAAACTTCCTGGTCCCTTCTAGAGGCAAGATTGAAGGAAGCTTGAAGTAAAGTTGCTTCCAGAAAAAAACACAATATTTAGGTACGTGACAAAATTCATATGGAAAATGTCTGGGGGAAAAAAAGCGATGACATTGCAAAGATTTATGGAAAAAAACTTTCCAATGGTACTTGAACCACTGTGGTAGACTAAATATTAATGCGCTACGGATTTCTGAAAACTAAAATATTGCTTATTTTGTCCTGGATTATCCATAAAGACAAGTAAATGTGTGACCTACAGTACATATTGAAAGCTCCATTATGTCCCAAATGCTTGACACAAGAAGTACAAACCCTGTTTCCATATGAGTTGGGAAATTGTGTTAAATGTAAATATAAACGGAATACAATGATTTGCAAATCCTTTTCAACCCATATTCAGTTGAATATGCTACAAAGACAACATATTTGATGTTCAAACTGATGATCTTTTTTTTTTTTTGCAAATCATTAACTTTAGAATTTGATGCCAGCAATAAAGTTGGGACAGGTGGCAATAAATACTGATAAAATTGAAGAATGCTCATCAAACACTTATTTGGAACATCCCACAAGTGTGCAGGCTCATTTGTAACAGGTGGGTGACATGATTGGGTATAAAAATAGTTTCCCAAAAAATGCTCAGTCTTTCACAAGAAAGGATTGGACGAGGTACGCCTTTGTCCACAACTGCGTGAGAAAATAGTCAAACAGTTTTAGTACAACGTTTCTCAAAGTGCAATAGCAAGAAATTTATGGATTTTAACATTTACGGTCCATGATATGATCAAAAGGTTCAGAGAATCTGGAAAAATCACTCCACGTAAGCGGCTCGGCCGTAAACCAACATTGAATGACCGTGACCTTCGATCCCTCAGATGGCACTGTATCAAAAACCAACATCAATCTCTAAAGGATATCACCAAATGGGCTCAGGAACACTTCATAAAACCACTGTCACTAAATACAGTTGGTCGCTACATCTGTAAGTGCAAGTTAAAGCTCTACTATGCAACGCAAAAGCCATTTATCAACAACATCCAGAAACGCCGCCGGCTTCTCTGGGCCCGAGATCATCTAAGATGGACTGATGAAAAGTGTTCTGTGGTCTGACGAGTCGACATTTCAAATTTTTTGGGGAAATATTCGACATCGTGTCATCCGGACCAAAAGGGGAATCGAACCATCCAGACTGTTATAGACGCAAAGTTCAAAAGGATGGTATGGGGGTGCATTAGTGCCCAAGGCATGGGTAACTTACACATCTGTAAAGGCACCATTAATGCTGAAAGGTACATACAGGTTTTAGAGCAACATATGCTGCCATCTAAGCGCCGTCTTTTTCATGGACGCCCCTGCTTATTTCAGCAAGACAACGCCAAACTACTTTCAGCACGTGTTACAAATGCGTGGCTTCGTAAAAAAAGAGTGCGGATACTTTCCTGGCCCGCCTGCAGTCCAGACCTGTCTCACATCGAAAATGTGTGGCGCATTATGAAGCGTAAAATACGACAGCGGACTGTTGAACGACTGAAGTGCTACATAAAACAAGAATGGGAAAGAATTCCACTTTCAAAGCTTCAACAATTAGTTTCCTCAGTTCCTAAACGTTTATTGAGTGTTGTGTAAAGAAAAGGTGATGTAACACAGTGGTGAACATGCCCTTTCCCAACTACTTTGGCATGTGTTGCAGCCATGAAACTCTAAGTTAATTATTTGCGAAAAAAAAAATAAAGTTTGAGTTTGAACATCAAATATCTTGTCTTTGTAGTGAATTCAATTGAAAATGGGTTGAAAAGGATTTGCAAATCATTGTATTCCGTTTATATTTACATCTAACACAATTTCCCAACTCATATGGAAACGGGGTTTGTACATGGAAGTTTATTAACCCAAATCACTCAATGAAAACAAACTTTGTTATGCACAGAAAAATAGCTCAAACTTCCATACTTCCTGGAATTTTCAAATGAGGTTTTAGAGTGAGTAATTGTGCATTAGCATGATACTTATCTGACCAAAGTAGTGGAGTTGTTTTTGTCCGAGGCGAGGTGGAACCGGCAGCCATGATGGCCGCTGCAGCCTCAACAAAAACATTTGAATCTTTTTTTAGGAATTTTGCCTATTCACAATCATTCTAAAATACATGACAGATGTATTTTTGTTATTTAATGCATTCTATATAGTAAATAAACACGATCAAAAGTCAACAGAGCCTATGGAAGCTACTTAAAAAACAATATATAATGCCCTTCAAAAACTGTGAAACTTGCTGGTCCCTTCTGCTATCCCGATGACAGGCGTGATTTATGATCTACAATAAAGTTTTGATGAGCAAGAGAAGGAGCTGAGCATGTCAACATTGGGACTCAAGCCTGTGATCACGGTGCTGCTATAAAAAGTTTGTCTGCAGAAGTGCTTGTAATAGCAATATCAGTAATACTTGGTTAATACTCAAGTCACCAAATATAAATGGACTATTGTCGGTTTTTGGATGGTTTTTTCCTGGGTTTTATGGGCGTAGTAAAGGACCTCCCGTAGTCTTTGCTATAAGCAGACTTTTAGACACGTTTTTTACGAGTTTGAATGCTTAAAAAATACCCAATATATATATATATCAATCAATGTTTACTTATATAGCCCTAAATCACTAGTGTCTCAAAGGGCTGCACAAACCACTACGACATCCTCGGTAGGCCCACATAAGGGCAAGGAAAACTCACACCCAGTGGGACGTCGGTGACAATGATGACTATGAGAACCTTGGAGAGGAGGAAAGCAATGGATGTCGAGCGGGTCCAACATGATACTGTGAAAGTTCAATCCGTAATGGATCCAACACAGTCGCGAGAGTCCAGTCCAAAGCGGATCCAACACAGCAGCGAGAGTCCCGTTCACAGCGGAGCCAGCAGGAAACCATCCCAAGCGGAGGCGGATCAGCAGCGCAGAGATGTCCCCAGCCGATACACAGGCAAGCAGTACATGGCCACCGGATCGGACCGGGCCCCTTCCACAAGGGAGAGTGGGACATAGAAGAAAAAGAAAAGAAACGGCAGATCAACTGGTCTAAAAAGGGAGTCTATTTAAAGGCTAGAGTATACAAATGAGTTTTAAGGTGAGACTTAAATGCTTCTTAGGGGTGTAACGGTACACAAAAATGTGGGTTCGGTACGTACCTCGGTTTAGATTAGATTAGATTAGATAGTACTTTATTTATTCCGTCAGGAAAATTAAAATTTTCAGCACAATCCCATTCAAGATCAGACAAACATTACAGGGAGACAGAACAGGATCGCTGACGGGTCTGCCGGCTTCCAGACCCCCTTACAAAAAAGATGACATACAGGTAAACAAAGGGGGGAGGGAGGGGGTGATGGGAGAAAAAAAAAATAGAATATTAAAATGAAATTTAAAAAATCGGTCTTAGCCTAGGCCCTGGAGTGGGGGTGCAGACTGAGGCCAAGGGAAAAAACAGCAACTCATAGCCATAGTACACATCCCTCTTACATGTGTGTAAGAGGGAAAGATCAAACATCAAAGAACACAGAGGACATTAAAGACTTTAGAGGTCACGGTTTGGTTCATTTTCAGTACAGTAAGAAAACAACAAAAAAACATTTTTGGGGTTATTTATCCACCAAATTTGTAAACAATGGCTTTATCCTTTTAACATTGGGAACACTATAATAATTCTGCCCACGTTAATCCACATTAAACTGCCTCAAATTGTTGCTTTGTTTAAATAAAATGACAACCTTTCTTCCACATATAAAAAGTGCAACATTGAACAGTTTCAACTCATCATGCTTAATTTATTACAGCATTTGGGAAGCCTGTAGTTGACTTTTATTACGCACACACAGCAAAATGAGCTAACCTAACGCTAAAAGCTAATCAGCCTTCACCTCAACCCAGAACAAAGAGAGCTGAACTGCAGTTTAAGTTTCTAGAAGGTCAACGGGCTCATAGTGATGTTTGTAATAGTCGTGACTGGGAAGTGTTTTTTATAATTTGGGGAGTGTACGATGTCAGCTGCTCACCTGCTAGACACATATCTGCTCATCTCAACGCCGGAGCACTGACTCTAGGCTTTCTGAATACACGCTGCTGATTGGCTGTTACATCGGCCTGAGTACTCCCTGCTGATTGGCTTTGTATGTAACCAATCAGATGGTTGTGTGGGCGGGACAATGCTCAGACAGGCAGAAAGCAGAGCAGCTTGTTAAGACTTTCGCTTACAAACTCGTTCGATACACCCACGTACCGAACCGAAACCCCCAAACCGAAACGGTTTAATACAAATACACGTACCGTTACACCCCTATTATCTCTGCGTTAGATCGTTCATAATGATTGTGAATGATGGGTATAATTAAAAAAAAAAGTGCAATTCCCCTTTAAGGACACTCAACCATAATCAAATGCTCAGACTAGGGTACGTACCTTGGTTTAGAGGTCACGGTTTGGTTCATTATCGGTACAGTAAGAAAACAACAAAATATACATTTTGGTTATTTATTTACCTAATTTGTAAACAATGGCATATTATACATATACGGGGCGGCATAGCTCGGTTGGTAGAGTGGCCGTGCCAGCAACTTGAGGGTTGCAGGTTCGATTCCCGCTTCCGCCATCCTAGTCATTGCCGTTGTGTCCTTGGGCAAGACACTTTACCCACCTGCTCCCAGTGCCACCCACACTGGTTTAAATGTAACTTAGATATTGGGTTTCACTATGTAAAAAAGCGCTTTGAGTCACTAGAGAAAAGCGCTATATAAATATATTTCACGAAATAAACACACTGGATACATTGCCAGGATTAATGTGGTCAACGTATATGAAATAAATACTTAATCAGATAAGGCTCGGAATGGTTTCTTAGCTCGGTTGGTAGAGCGGCCGTGCCAGCAACTTGTGGGTTGCAGGTTCGATTCCCGCTGCCGCCATCCTAGTCACTGCCGTTGTGTCCTTGAGCAAGACACTTTACCCACCTGCTCCCAGTGCCACCCACACTGGTTTAAATGTAACGTAGGTATTGGGTTTCACTATGTAAAAAAGCGCTTTGAGTCACTAGAGAAAAGGGCTATATAAATATATTTCACAAAATATACACACTGGATTCATTGCCAGGATTAATGTGGTCAACGTATATTAAATAAATACTAAATCAGATAAGGCTCAGAATGGTTTCTTAGCTCGGTTGGTAGAGTGGCTGTGCCAGCAACTTGTGGGTTGCAGGTTCGATTCCCGCTTCCGCCATCCTAGTCACTGCCGTTGTATCCTTGAGCAAGACACTTTACCCACCTGCTCCCAGTGCCACCCACACTGGTTTAAATGTAACTTAGATATTGGGTTTCACTATGTAAAAAAGCGCTTTGAGTCACTAGAGAAAAGGGCTATATAAATATATTTCACAAAATATACACACTGGATTCATTGCCAGGATTAATGTGGTCAACGTATATGAAATAAATACTAAATCAGATAAGGCTCAGAATGGTTTCTTAGCTCGGTTGGTAGAGTGGCTGTGCCAGCAACTTGTGGGTTGCAGGTTCGATTCCCGCTTCCGCCATCCTAGTCATTGCCGTTGTGTCCTTGAGCAAGACACTTTACCCACCTGCTTCCAGTGCCACCCACACTGGTTTAAATGTAACTTAGATATTGGGTTTCACTATGTAAAGCGCTTTGAGTCACTAGAGAAAAGCCCTATATAAATATAATTCACTTCACTTTATCAAAACCTTTCTACATGTATAGTGCTTTTTTTGATTGATTGATTGGTTGATTGAGACTTTTATTAGTAGATTGCACAGTACAGTACATATTCCGTACAATTGACCACTAAATGGTAACACCCCAATAAGTTTTTCAACTTGTTTAAGTCGGGGTCCATGTTAGTCAACATTAAACTGCCTCCAGTTGTTTCTCAGATGAAATAAAATGACAAAACTTTTCTTCTACATATAAAAAGTGCAACATTAAACAGTTTCAAGTCAACTCAGCCTCAGATTAACTTTTAGTCTCCCCCCCCCCAGGCTGGCTGACTTGGTAGTAAGAGGATATATGGGTTTATTGTTCTTCCACCATAGAAGTGGATCAAAATCTAGTTTTAATGCAATACAGCAGGGGTAGGGAACCTATGGCTCGCGAGCCAGATCTGGCTCTATAGATGACTGCATCTGGCTCTCTGATAAATCTGAGCTAACTCTGCTTAACACAATAAGTAATGAATAATTCCACTTCTTGTAATCAAAGTGTTAAAAATAACATTCATAATATAAAGCATGCTCATGCATTTGAATCCATCCATCTTTTTTTCTACTGCACTTATTGAAGAAGTTGCATTAAGAGTAAGAAGTGATTTATTTATTATTGGTTAGTTTAGGGTTTGCCCTACTGGGGGTTCTTCAGACCACCAAGTACCGACATGAGAGCCTTTTATTTATTTTTTTAAAATTTTCAATAAGTCTCTCAGTTGCTTTCCGGCAATTGTCTTTTTATCTTTCGTTCTCGCTCGCACTCTGGCTCCAGCCCCAACCCCGTCTCTTCAACTGGCTGCTGCTTATAAACAGAGCGATGGGTGATTAGATATCAAGGCCCAGGTGGGCTATGTACGCAACTGTCGCCGATTTCGAGGCCTGTCCTGGCAACATCCCGCTTCGCTGCAGGCCCTCAGGCCACGCCCCCTCCACAGTTAGCTTCAGAATAACAATGTTATTACAAAGAAATAGAGACCTATTATACTCTACAAATGTTGATCTTACTTAAAAATGCACGCGTTTAGTTGTGTTCAGTGTTTGAAAAAAATATTATATGGCTCTTACGGAAATGTATTAACATTTTTGAATTCTTGGCTCTCTCAGCCAAAAAGGTTCCCGACCCCTGCAATACAGCAACCCCCGCGACAACGGGACAAGCGGTAGAAAATGGATGGATGGATGGATGGATGGATGGATGGTTTTGAATGTGCTGCTAAAAACATTTATTGCTTTAGCCCTGCCTGGGTGGCCGAGGAGAGGCTGTTTAAATGCAGTGTTTGCACCACGCTCCTCTTTCTCTTCCTTAAAGCGAGCTTGACTTGGGGGTGGTGCCGCTTCAAAGGGGTTAGCATGTTTGAAGTGTTTGCAGAAACATACCCTACTGCTTCTGAACAATGTCGGCAAACCTCCGTCCTCCATTGTTGTATCGCACCGCAAAGCCGAAGTGTTCCCAAAGGGGAGATGTTAACGGGTCAGGAGGGTCCTCCAGCTCTGGCTTTTGCATGTTGTCCTAGCCCGGTCGCTGCTAGCATGCCGTGTGTTGTGCCTCGATCTGCATTGTTTACACGACGTGCGGTGCGCTACCTCAGTGGTTCTCAACCTTTTTTCAGTGACGTACCCCCTGAGCAAATTTTTTAAATTCAAGTACCCCCTAATCAGAGCAAAGCATTTTTGGTTGAAAAAAAGAGATAAAGAAGTAAAATACAGCACTATGTCAGTTTCTGACTTATTAAATTGTATAACAGTGCAAAATATTGCTCATTTGTAGTGGTCTTTCTTGAAATATTTGAAAAAAAAAGATATATTTCAACAAGTTTTTAGTTATTTTTATATCTATATATATATATTTATAGCAGCACATTTAAAACCATCCATCCATCCATTTTCTACCGCTTGTCCCCCGTTCAGGGTCGCGAGTGTTGCTGTATTGCATTAAAACTAGATTTTGACCCACTTCTATGGTGGAAGAACAATAATATAACAATATATATTGAAATATAAGAAAGTGATTCAAATATAAAAAAATATTTCTACACATAGAAAAAATCATCAACTTAAAGTGCCCTCTTTCGGGATTGTAATAGAGATCCATCTGGATTCATGAACTTAATTCTAAACATTTCTTTTTTTGTGAAGAAATGTTTAGAATTAAGTTCATGCATCCACATGGATCTCTATTTTTAACATTTGTCAGGTTCAAACACTGATGACACCTATTAATCAGACAAGAAGCAAGGAACCATGCAGAGACAGAGTTCAATTTAGCTCATGAGGAGAACGCATGGCGCTGCACACTTAGTCACAGTCTTGCCCTACGCTCTAAGCTTCAGCTCCCACGTCCCTATTTTTAATCAGAGTTCCGTAGAACTCTGAATAAAACAAAGATAACATCTGTGGCTGAGGCCAAACCTCAGACAAGAAGTTTTGTCCTTGCATGGATTAGAAAAAGTCTCAATCAAACCAGGGTTGTAGATATCTGGTCAGGTCACTCGTCACCCTTTTGCCGTCACCTTCATTGTCCATTCCTTGTTGGTGACTTTTTATACTCTGGACCTAGACGTTGAGTCCGTGACATTCATGGCGGACAATAAATGATACAGTCTGCTTTGTCAGTCCGATTGCATTCGCCATTTTCCTCTACGGCCAGGTAATACAAAGCACACGCTACCTTTCACATCCAAAGGAGCACACATTCTTGATGACTCTCCTTCGATAGAAAGACAAAGTTTTTCCCTAAGTAGCATCACCGCTTACCCGGCCGGACATTTGAAAGTTCTCTTCCGTCTTGAGTGTCAGGTTCAAACACCGAACTATCTATTACACAAAAGAAGAAGAAGGAATCAGGCAGAGACAGGGTTAAATTTTGCTCGTGAGGAGAAACGTATTGGGGCTGCACACTCAGTTACAGTTTCACCCTACGCTCTGAGGCACAGTCCCACGTGCTCCTCTATTTATTCGGGAGTTCCCATCACTGAGGCTGCTTCTGAAGGGAAAGGGAGGACGTACTGCACACATCTCTAGTAGACACAATTCAGGATTATTCAGAATGGAAATGTGCTGACACATGATTTCGCCCCGTCTTTGTTTTGTCAACATTGAGGTACTCGATGTCCGTCCTTGGCTGTCAGCAGGCAGGGTCTGGAAACAAACTGCTGATGCGAGAAAACTCGCAATGGAAGATTACAAGTTGTGTCCCTTTGCACGGATAGAAAAGTACAACTTCAGCACAATTGATAATAACTATAGCAACGGCCTTTAAACATACAAGTTGTGTGATAACTTGAACATAACTATTCTGACATTGAGAAGTGTTGTATCCCAAATAGCTGCAATGGCTTTCTCTTAAGGTATTCATGTGTGATTTCCACAAGTGTCTGCATATGTAGAAGAAGAAACACGGGCATGTCTGGATGACTCACCTTCATATTTCCTGTGGTTAGCTCAGAGTTACGAAACCACTTTACTATGATGTCTGTGGCGCGGTCTTTCTGACGTCACTTCCTGTGTGGGCGTGGTCTTTCCGACATCACTTCCTTTGTAGGCAAGGTCTTTCTGACGTCAGTTCCTGTTTGGGCAAGGTCTTTCTGGCGTCACTTCTTCTTTGAACTCAGTTTGTAAACAATCAATGAGTCCATACAAAGCTAAGCTAAGAATTACATGGCTGACTTACCCATGTCAACATTTATCCGAGGAGGGGGACCTTAAACACTGGTTTGGTGTGGCTGAAACGGGGAATAATTTTAGTGTAGACATGGCTTAGGGATGGGCAGTAACCTTAAAGGCCTACTGAAATGAGATTTTCTTACTCAAACGGGGATAGCAGGTCCATTCTATGTGTCATACTTGATCATTTCGCGATATTGCCATATTTTTGCTGAAAGAATTTAGTAGAGAACATCGAAGATAAAGGTTGCAACTTTTGGTCGCTAATAAAAAAGCCTTGCGTGTACCGGAAGTAGCAGACGTGAGCGTGACGTCACGGGTTGTGGAGCTCCTCACATCTGAACATTGTTTACAATCATGGCCACCAGCAGCCAGAGCGATTCGGACCGAGAAAGCGACGATTTTCCCCGTAATTTGAGCGAGGATGAAACAGTAGTCTGCTACTTCCAGTACAGGCAAGGCTTTTGTTATTAGCGACTAAAAGTTGTGAACTTTTTCGTATATGTTCTCTACTAAATCTTTTCAGCAAAATTATGGCAATATCGCGAAATGATCAAGTATGACACATAGAATGGACCTACTATCCCCGTTTAAATAAGAAAATATCATTTCTGTAGGCCTTTAGCTTAACTTATTTACATCTCATTTAAAGCGCAACAAAAATTTGAAGTTGAATTAACAGGAGGAAACCTTTACTGCTCCCATTTTCAATAAAACAAAACAACAACATTTTGACACTATTTGCCTGCTACTTTTGCTGTTGTTTTTCAGCATAAAAATAATACAATATTAAAAATAAAGTGCAACCACCATCTTTTCTGGCTGAATTAACAAACAGATCTACCTGAAACATTACAGGGAAACTGCACTTTTTAAAAAGTTTGCCTATCATTCACGATCATTTTAAGACACAAGAACACATTTCTAAAGTATACAAAACAGACTTGTTTTAGGTGGCTAGAAATGTAGCTAATAAAGCAATCAATTTTACCTCTAAATCCCTTTTAAAAAGTGCATTCAAAAACCGCCAATAACGTGTATAATAACAAACTGTACATCATTGTTGTCGTAAGCGTGAATACTGAGGAACTATTTTTCTGGGTGTGCTACGGACTTAAGTATTAGCTGTAAAAGCGAGCTACGGCAAGAGATAAGCTAGCTTCCACATCAGTTTGAGTTTGTAACACACAACACTGTGATAGAACACCAACTAATCTGTACTGAGTGGAAAAAAGTATTTTTTCATGTTTTGTTTGTACACAGCTAGCCATACAGAGTATGTGGTGTAGTGTACAGTGTGATGTGCTGCATGTATTATGAACAATAGTTTAGTGACTCACTCAATGGACAGTTGTTTGTTTGGTCCAGATCTTTCCAGTTGATTTGGGTATGCACTCCAATAATTCGGCATAAATTGGCTCAAAAGTTCCAGATTTTCAGCGTGACCAAATCACCCCAACCTCACTCTCTGGGCTTTTTCTGTCTGCTCCAATGTTTTACCCTCTTCTTCATGCTCACTTCTTATAGGCAGTAGTTCATTCTCCTTTCATATATTCTGCTTCAAAAAGAAGGTTGTGAATCTTCATTTAACTAAAAATAGTTGTCTTCGTTTTCTGTTACCAAGTCTGCCATGATTACAACACACTAGCATGTGTTAGTTTTCGGAAGTAGGAACACACACTAGATGCCGGGAGTCACATGTGCGCTGCTATGGAAACGGAAATAAATGCGGCTGAGAAAGAAGTCCCGCTATTGATTAAATTGACCAAAATATGGTAAATATTTAACATTACATATTGTTATGGTGTCTTTTACTACATTATTTATATATATATACTTGCAGTGTGTATATTGTACATATTGTTATGACGGTGTCTGTTACTACATATATATATATATATATATATATATATATATATATATATATTAGGGATGCACCGATTAATCGGTAACCGAATATATTCGGCCGAATATGGCAAAAAAAGCCACATTCGGCCTTCGGTGGAATGAGTTAAAAACAAGGCCGAATAGTGGCATGTGACGCAATTTTTTGACGCCGTGACGCAATCAACCAACGTGCAGTGACTTTGGGATATGTTGTGTACCTGTATAAGTGTATGAGGTTACAAGCACACACTTAATTGAGATTTAGTGGGGCCTCTGTTTACATTATTAGCCTGTTGTGTAGGCTACCTGTATAAGTGTATGAGGTTACAAGCACACACTTAATTGTGATTTACTTGAGCCTTCTGTTTACATTATTAGCATATCTACTGTGGCTAGGCAGACTTTTGCCAAAAGGACAATAATTCATTTGTTGTGGGTTTATCCACTTTAATGCACTTTATTTTTTTTTTGGAATGCATGTTTTGTTTGAAGGCCTAATATAAATGAAAAACTGTGTTTTTTTTGAAAAGCAAAGACTACTGGAATATTAAAAAAATGTCAATATTCAATAAAAAAATACTTTATTTGAAAAACATGTCTAAATATTTATTCTAGGCTATTTATCAATCAATCAATCAATGTTTACTTATATAGCCCTAAATCACTAGTGTCTCAAAGGGCTGCACAAACCACAACACAAACCACTACGACATCCTCGGTAGGCCCACATAAGGGCAAGGAAAACTCACACCCAGTGGGACGTCGGTGACAATGATGACCTTGGAAAGTGGACTTCTGTGGTATTTATTTTCAGCTGCTTCTCCACCTGCAGCTTTTGCATAGTTTTATGGATAAATGACGGCTGTTTAGATATTATTTTAACATTCTTGGCTGGCGGACTCACTCTGCTTCAGCATGGTACAAATTAGCAGTGCTAAACTCGACTTGGTCATGTTTTTAATTCAGATAAATACAACCCGTTTTTTCTTCTCAGCACTGTCCATGGTTGCAAGCATATTTATGCAATATTTAAAAAATTGTGAAAAACTGCATTCATTATTCGGTTTTCGGCCTTCGGCCAAGCGTTTAAATTTTATTCGGCTTCGGCCACAAATTTTCATTTCGGTGCATCCCTAATATATATATATATATATATATATATATATATATATATATATATATATATATATATATATATATATATATATATATATATCACAAGACTACTTCATCTCTTCATGGTAGAGTGGCCGTGCGCAACCCGAGGGTCCCTGGTTCAAATCCCACCTAGTACCAACCTCGTCACGTCCGTTGTGTCCTGAGCAAGACACTTCACCCTTGCTCCTGATGGGTGCTGGTTGGCGCCTTGCATGGCAGCTCCCTCCATCAGTGTGTGAATGTGTGTGTGAATGGGTAAATGTGGAAGTAATGTCAAAGCGCTTTGAGTACCTTGAAGGTAGAAAAGCGCTATACAAGTACAACCCATTTATCATTTATCTCTACAGAACTGTTTCATGAGGGGTTCCCTCAATCATCAGGAGATGATTGAGAGAAATCTGATGATGATTGAGGGAACCCCTCATGAAACAATTCTGTAGAGATGAAGTAGTCTTGTGATTTTTCCCACACATACATATTGCGCTCAACCACGGTATCGAGCACTATTCTCTGGATAATCCAATCAAGATATTATATATATATATATATATATATATATATATATATATTATGGAACATAAATGTTGAAATCCCTAAATTTCTTGTATATTGCACTTTGAGAAAGGTTGTTCTTAAACTGTTTGACTATTTGCTCACGCAGTTGTGGACAAAGGGGTGTACCTCGCCCCATCCTTTCTTGTGAAAGACTGAGCATTTATTGGGAAGCTGCTTTTATACCCAATCATGACACCCACCTGTGGGATGTTCCAAATAAGTGTTTGATGAGCATTCCTCCACAGTATTTCAACATCAAATATGTTGTCTTTGTAGCATATTCAACTTAGCATGAGTTGAAAATTATTTGCAAATCATTGTATTCCGTTTATATTTACATCTAACACAATTTCCCAACTCATATGGAAACGGGGTTTGTAATTGTATGCCGCAATCATCTCATTGTGTCCCGGGTGCACACGTCCATTTTCCAGCCGAGTGCAGATTAAAGGCTCATGAGGCTTCCAAATAAAGCTATGTGAGTGACACATGTAGTTGGCACTCACCTGAACCCGCTACTTGCTTCTTTTCCTCTCAAAGCCACTTTAGCTATGAGAGCTATTTTCTAGACCAGGGGTCGGGAACCTTTTTGGCTGAGAGAGCCATGAAAGCCAAATATTTCAAAATGTATTTCCGTGAGAGTCATATTTTTTACCACTGAATACAACTAAATGCGTGCATTTTGAAGTAAGAAAAACATCTTTTGAGTATAATAAGTCTCTTATTCTTTTAATAAGATTGTTATTCTGAAGCTAACCAATAATAAATCAAATGTCATGTCTGATGATCAAGATTTTGTTTGGCCATGTGCTGTTTGTCTTTTGGACTCTTTAAGTTCCTGTTTTTTTTCCACTCCTTTGTCTAGTTTCCTTGGTTACTCATTTTGTCCACTCACCTGCTTCCCGAGCACTAATCAGAGGCAGTATTTAAGCTTGTCTTTGCCAGTCAGTCGCCCTGGCGTCAATGTGATCTTTTCTTGCTCCGTGCTGACTTGTTTCATGCCTTGCCATAGTTTCGTGCTTCATGCCATGCCAAGTAAGTTTTGTTTGATTAATGTTCATAGTCTGTTTATGCGTTAGCTTTCTTCCTTAGCCCAAGTTATGCCTCCGCTAATGCATGAGAATGTTTTATATTTTGTACATTATTTTTAGCACTGTGAATTCCAGCGGAATTATTCATAATTATCGCGTTAAGCAAGGTCAGCTAAGATTTATCTGAGGGCCAGATGCAGTCATCAAAAGAGCCACATCTGGCTCTAGAGCCATAGGTTCCCTACCCCTGTTCTAGACTGTGATCAAGTTTGCGCAGAGCAACTTTTTGTTTAAGCCAGGCTGGTGGATTTATACTTTTTCAGTGCACTCTTTAATCCCCAAAGGATATTACTAAAATGGACTCCTTTTCTCACTCTTGTGGGCACATGTGTTGTATTGTTTGGCCCCTCGTTTGCACTCCTTTCTGGGAATCCGCTGTGGAAAACCTGATCCCTCTGACTGAAACACCACAAATAGCCTGGGGTGTAAGTTTCACACTCAAGTGGGAGTTGACCTCGGTCTCCAATGGCGAGGCTGCTACATTGTCCCTCTGCGGCTGTCGTTTTGGGCATCAATGTGCGCATGTGGGCAGTGTCTTTTCCGACACGCTCCTTCAAAATTCAAACACGATTAAAGCTGCAAGCAAGGATGGACGAGTCTGACTTTTGCTGGTTTTTACCCATTCAACATATCTTTGCCTGCACATTACCTCCCTTCCCTGCAACCTGGGGTCACACTGGTGCTTCTTTCTGTCACCCGTAATGTTTGAAAAAAGGTGACGGGCTTTTACTAAACTTTTGTTTTGAAGGGGTAATTGCTGACATCCTGATGATTTTTGCTGCAGGATGTCAATTATTAAAATGTAGGTCTAAGTGAGACCTACATAGAGGTTTTTGTTTCATGTCTCTCCGACATTCCTACCGGACGTTACAAGCAGTTTTGCCTGTGTTTTCGTCCTAGGAGTTTAGTTTAGTTTAGTTTATTAAGGATCCCCATTAGTCTACACCACAGTGGAGACTATTCTTCCTGGGGTCCAGGCAAAAAACATCACACAACCACAGAACAAACGATTAAAATGCAGTACAACATGATCCAATAATAAATTGTCATAATACAAAAATAGCAACAACAAAGAACCAAAAAATACTAATAGATGTTGTTACATAATAATTTTCATACCAAAGATAAAAATAGATATACTGTATACATTTTTGCAAAAATAAAACAAGGAACCAATGGCCTAAAACACATTAGTGTACCAAAGACAAACAATAAGTGACAGTTTCTTTGTTTTATTCCTTGGGGGCGCTAGAGTGAATTTAGAGTTTTTTTTTTATTTTATTTTTTATTAGATTTCAATTTTCGCCAGACCTGATGTGTGTGTCCAGTTTGGTGAGTTTTGAAGCATTTTAAGGGGGGGAAATTACAGCTCAAAGAGGCAAAAATGACATTTTTTAGGAACATTTTGTTTTGAAGGGGTTTTTGCCAACTTCCTGTTGATTTTTGCTGAAGGAAGTCTGTATGAAATCTAGGTTTAAGTCAGATCTACATAGAGGTTTTTGTTTCATGTCTCTATGACCTTCTTACCGGATGTTACAAGTAGTTTTGTCTGTTTTCGTCCTAGGAGCAGTTTTTTCTTTGTTTTATTCCTAGGGAGCGCTAGAGTGAATTTAGAGTTTTGGGGTTTGGTTTTTTTGATTAGATCGCAATTTTCGCCAGTCCTGATGTGTGTGTCCAGTTTGGTGAGTTTTGAAGCATTTTAAGGTGGTCAAATTACAGCTCAATGAGGGGAAAAAGACATTTTTTAGGAAAATTTTGTTTTGAAGGGGTTTTTGCCAACTTCCTGTTGATTTTTGCTGAAGGAAGTCATTGTATGAAATCTAGGTCTAAGTCAGATCTACATAGAGGTTTTTTGTTTCATGTCTCTATGACCTTCTTACCGGATGTTACAAGCAGTTTTGTCTGTGTTTTCGTCCTAGGAGCAATTTTTCTTTGTTTTATTCCTAGTGGGCGCTAGAGCGCAATTTAGAGTTTTGGGGTTTGGTTTTTTTACTAGATCGCAATTTCTCGCTGGTCCTGATGTGTGTGTCCAGTTTGATGAGTTTTGAAGCATTTTAAGGGGGGGAAATTACAGCTCAAAGAGGCAAAAATGAAATTTTTTAGGAAAATTTTGTTTTGAAGGGGTTTTTGCCAACTTCCTGTTGATTTTTGCTGAAGGAAGTCATGTATGAAATCTAGGTTTAAGTCAGATCTACATAGAGGTTTTTGTTTCATGTCTCTATGACCTTACCGGATGTTACAAGCAGTTTTGTCTGTTTTCGTCCTAGGAGCAGTTTTTTCTTTGTTTTATTCCTAGGGGGCGCTAGAGCGCAATTTAGAGTTTTGGGGTTTGGTTTTTTATTAGATCGCAATTTTCGCCAGTCCTGATTCGTGTGTCCAGTTTGATGAGTTTTGAAGCATTTTAAGGGGGTCAAATTACAGCTCAAAGATAGGAAAAAAGGACATTTTTTATGAAAATTTTGTTTTGAAGGGGTTTTTGCCAACTTCCTGTTGATTTTTGCTGTAGGAAGTCAGTGTATGAAATCTAGGTCTAAGTCAGATCTACATAGAGGTTTTTGTTTCATGTCCGTACGACCTTCTTACCGGACGTTACAAACAGTTTTGTCTGTTTTCGTCCTAGGAGCAGTTTCTTTGTTTTATTCCTAGGGGGCGCTAGAGTGAATTTAGAGTTTTGGGGTTTGGTTTTTTTTATTAGATCGCAATTTTCGCCAGTCCTGGTGTGTGTTTCTAGTTTGGTGAGTTTTGAAGCATTTTAAGAGGGTCAAATTACAGCTCAAAGATAGGAAAAAAGGACATTTTTTATGAAAATTTTGTTTTGAAGGGGTTTTTGCCAACTTCCTGTTGATTTTTGCTGAAGGAAGTCAGTGTATGAAATCTAGGTCTAAGTCAGATCTACATAGAGGTTTTTGTTTCATGTCCGTACGACCTTCTTACCGGACGTTACAAACAGTTTTGTCTGTTTTCGTCCTAGGAGCAGTTCCTTTGTTTTATTCCAAGGGGGCGCTAGAGTGAATTTAGAGTTTTGGGGTTTGGTTTTTTTATTAGATCGCAATTTTCGCCAGTCCTGGTGTGTGTTTCCAGTTTGGTGAGTTTTGAAGCATTTTAAGAGGGTCAAATTACAGCTCAAAGAGGCAAAAATGACATTTTTTAGGAACATTTTGTTTTGAAGGGTTTTTTGCCAACTTCCTGTTGATTTTTGCTAAAGGAAGTCATTGTATGAAATCTAGGTCTAAGTCAGATCTACATAGAGGTTTTTGTTTCATGTCTGTACGACCTTCTTACCGGACGTTACAAACAGTTTTGTCTGTTTTCGTCCTAGGAGCAGTTTCTTTGTTTTATTCCTAGGGGGCGCTAGAGTGAATTTAGAGTTTTGGGGTTTGGTTTTTTTTATTAGATCGCAATTTTCGCCAGTCCTGGTGTGTGTTTCTAGTTTGGTGAGTTTTGAAGCATTTTAAGAGGGTCAAATTACAGCTCAAAGATAGGAAAAAAGGAAATTTTTTATGAAAATTTTGTTTTGAAGGGGTTTTTGCCAACTTCCTGTTGATTTTTGCTGAAGGAAGTCAGTGTATGAAATCTAGGTCTAAGTCAGATCTACATAGAGGTTTTTGTTTCATGTCCGTACGACCTTCTTACCGGACGTTACAAACAGTTTTGTCTGTTTTCGTCCTAGGAGCAGTTCCTTTGTTTTATTCCAAGGGGGCGCTAGAGTGAATTTAGAGTTTTGGGGTTTGGTTTTTTTATTAGATCGCAATTTTCGCCAGTCCTGGTGTGTGTCCAGTTTGGTGAGTTTTGAAGCATTTTAAGAGGGTCAAATTACAGCTCAAAGAGGCAAAAATGACATTTTTTAGGAACATTTTGTTTTGAAGGGTTTTTTGCCAACTTCCTGTTGATTTTTGCTAAAGGAAGTCATTGTATGAAATCTAGGTCTAAGTCAGATCTACATAGAGGTTTTTGTTTCATGTCTGTACGACCTTCTTACCGGACGTTACAAACAGTTTTGTCTGTTTTCGTCCTAGGAGCAGTTTCTTTGTTTTATTCCTAGGGGGCGCTAGAGTGAATTTAGAGTTTTGGGGTTTGGTTTTTTTTATTAGATCGCAATTTTCGCCAGTCCTGGTGTGTGTTTCCAGTTTGGTGAGTTTTGAAGCATTTTAAGGGGGTCAAGTTACCGCTCAAAGAGGAAAAAAATGACATTTTTTAGGAAAATTTTGTTGTGAAGGGGTTTTTGCCAACTTCCTGTTGATTTTTGCTGAAGGAAATCAGTGTATGAAATCTTGGTCTAAGTCAGATCTACATAGAGCTTTTTGTTTCATGTCTCGCCGACATTCCTACCGAAAGTTACAAGCAGTTTTGTCTGTTTTTCGTCCTAGGAGCAGTTTCTTTGTTTTATTCCAAGGGGGCGCTAGAGTGAATTTAGAGTTTTGGGGTTTGGTTTTTTATTAGATTGCAATTTTCGCCAGTCCTGATGTGTGTGTCCAGTTTGGTGAGTTTTGAAGCATTTTCAGGGGGTCAAATTACAGCTCAAGGAGGAAAAAAATGACATTTTTTTTAGGAAAATTTTGTTTTGAAGGGGTTTTTGCCAACTTCCTGTTGATTTTTGCTAAAGGACGTCACTGTATGAAATCTAGGTCTAAGTCAGATCTACATAGAGGTTTTTGTGTCATGTCTGTACGACCTTCTTACCGGACGTTACAAACAGTTTTGTCTGTTTTCGTCCTAGGAGCAGTTTCTTTGTTTTATTCCTAGGGGGCGCTAGAGCGCAATTTAGAGTTTTGGGGTTTGGTTTTTTATTAGATCGCAATTTTCGCCAGTCCTGATTCGTGTGTCCAGTTTGATGAGTTTTGAAGCATTTTAAGGGGGTCAAATTACAGCTCAAAGATAGGAAAAAAGGACATTTTTTATGAAAATTTTGTTTTGAAGGGGTTTTTGCCAACTTCCTGTTGATTTTTGCTAAAGGAAGTCATGTATGGAATCTAGGTCTAAGTCAGATCTACATAGAGGATTTTTTTTCATGTCTCTATGACCTTCCTAACGTAAGTTACAAGCAGTTTTGTCTGTGTTTTTTTCCTAGGGGGCGCTAGAACGCATCCCTTAAATTCCTTGCAATAGCTAGTTTGAACATCAAATATGTTGTCTTTGTAGCATATTCAACTGAATATGGGTTGAAAAGGATTTGCAAATCATCGTATTCCGTTTATATTTACATCAAACACAATTTCCCAACTCATATGGAAACGGGGTTCGTAATAAAATGTCGTTACTTCGTCAATTGCGCTCATCTTTAAATAAACATTACTGTTACAAGAAGGTAATGGTAAACAATTAAATTGCTCCTTACATCTTTTTCTTCTTGGTGTTTTGATGTCTGTTCTTTCCTCAAACTGCTGATGCTACAAAATTCCATTGACAAAAAAGGCCAATGTTCAGATATCTGCATAACCAACATTGCTTACTCTATGTTGACCTTGAATACCTTTTTGAAGGATGTCTGTTTTTTCTGTTCCCCTTTTAGGTTTGAATGGGACAAACTTCTGGAGAATGTGCACTGTTTGATCATAAGTGTGACAAAGACTGACAAGCAGGAAGCTTATATACTCAGGTGAGATGTGGAGCAGGACGTCTACTGGGCTTTGGCTATGATTAGATCCAAGGCCGGGATTAGAGCGGTCATCTGAGTCAATCCACATTTTTGTTGCCACTTTCAGGTGACGAGATTATTCAGTGGCTACTCTGATTTTAAGAAGCCAAAATAGGCTACATTTGATCTTGATCCAAATGTCTTTTAGATCAGAGGTTTTTCTTGTTTAAATCCACTCTGTTTTTAACATGCAAAATAGGCTACATTTGATCTTGATCCAAATGTCTTTTAGATCAGAGGTTTTTCTCGTTTAAATCCACTCTGTTTTTAACTTGCAAAATAGGCTACATTTGATCTTGATCCAAAATGTCTTCTAGATCAGAGGGTTTTGAAGTCTAAAACGGTGGGCTATTGCAAAATAGGCTACATTTGATCTTGATCCAAATGTCTTTTAGATCAGAGGTTTTTCTCGTTTAAATCCACTCTGTTTTTAACTTGCTAATTAGGCTGAATTTTATCTTGATCCAAAATGTCTTCTAGATCAAGGGTTTTTGAAGTCTAAAACTGTGGGCTCTTAGTAGCTTGACCACCCACTGATTCCTCCTCATGTCCAAGATCATGGTGTATTATACGCCAGGCATGGGTAATTATTTTGACTCGGGCAGCCAAATTTTGATAAAAAAATGTGTGCGGGGGGTCCGGTATATCCGTTTTTTAGGCACATTAACACAAAACATCACAATAATGTCTGAATGCCAAAAAGGCTGTGACAGTCCGTCTTGAATTAAATGGACTTTTACACCAAGAATGTACATGAAAATAAAGAATGTGGGGTTTACAATATTAACTATGAACGATAAAACACTGAATATTGACAACATATGAACGTCTCAAACGACATTTTACAATCAGGCAAAGTATGAACGCGAAGGGTCCAAATAAACCCGCCTACAATCTGATACAGTGGGGCAAAAAAGTATGTAGTCAGCAAATTCTCCCACTTAAAATGATGACAGAGGTCTGTAATTTTCATCATAGGTACACTTCAACTGTGAGAGACATAATGTGGGAACAAAATCCAGGAATTCACATTGTAGGAATTTTAAAGAATTTATTTGTAAATTATGGTGGTATTTGGTCAATAACAAAAATTCAACTCAATACGTTGTAATATAACCTTTGTTGGCAATAACAAAGGTCAAACGATTACTATAGGTTTGCACATACACTAGCTGGTATTTTGGCCTATTCCTCTATGCAGATCTTCTCGAGAGCAGTAACGTTTTGGGGCTGTTGCCGAGCAACACAGACTTTCAACTCCCTCCACAGATTTTCTATGGGGTTGAGGTCTGGAGACGGGCTAGGCCACTCCAGGACTTTCAAGTGCATCTTACGGAGCCACTCCTTCGTCGCCCGGGCGGTGTGTTTGGGATCATTGTCATGCTGGAAGACCCCATCCGCGTTTCATCTTCAAAGCTTTCACTGATGGAAGGAGGTTTTGGCTCAAAATCTCACGATACATGGCCCCGTTCATTCTTTCCTTAACACGGATCAATCGTCCTGTCCCCTTAGCAGAAAAACAGCCCCAAAGCATGATGTCTCCACCCCCATGCTTCACAGTAGGTATGGTGTTCTTGGGATGCAACTCCGTATTCTTCTTCCTCCAAACACGACGAGTTGAGTTTATACCAAAAAGTTCTATGTTGACCACATGACATTCTCCCATGTGCTCTCTGGCGAACTTCAGACGGGCCTGGACATGCACTGGCTTAAGCAGGGGGACACGTCTGGCACTGCAGGATTGGGAGAATGTCATGTGGTCAGATGAAACCAAAATAAAACGTTTTGGTATTAACTCGTGTTTGGAGGAAGAAGAATACTGAGTTGCATCCTAAGAACACCATACCTACTGTGAAGCATGGGGGTGGAAACATCATGCTTTGGGGCTGTTTTTCTGCTTTTCTGATCCGTGTTAAGGAAAGAATGAATGGGGCCATGTATCGTGAGATTTTGAACCAAAACCTTTGAATAGTTGACCAAATACTTATGTTCCACCATCAGTTACAAATAAATTCTTTAAAATTCCTACAATGTGAATTCCTGGATTTTTTTCCCACATTCTGTCTGTCACAGTTGAAGTGTACCTATGATGAAAATTACAGACCTCTGTCATCATTTTAAGTGGGAGAACTTGCACAATCTGTGGCTGACTAAATACTTTTTGGCCCCACTGTATTAGATGTGCCTGGCATGCTAGCATTTTCTCTCCCACTGGGAATTTTGTGATGGCTTGTATTTGATGACTGAGTAAATAAATGCATATTAAAGAATTGACTGAATCCCAAAAAATATAAATACTTCCTGTATAAAGTTGCTAAGCTGGCCAGACTGATCCCTCCTGTTCCGTATTCTTCCTCTCTGGCAGACCAGGTGCAAATGAGCGGTGTTAAAAGGTGGGGATGTACAGTGATTGGCCCACAAGTTAAAGGCCTACTGAAATTAGATTTTCTTATTCAAACGGGGATAGCAGGTCCATTCTATGTCATACTTGATCATTTTGCCATATTTTTGCTGAAAGGATTTAGTAGAGAACATCCACGATGAAGTTCGCAACTTTTGGTCGCTAATAAAAAAGCCTTGCCTGTACCGGAAGTAGCAGACGATGTGCGCGTGACGTCCACGGGTTGTGGAGCTCCTCACATCCTCACATTGTTTACAATCATGGCCACCAGCAGCAAGAGCGATTCAGACCGAGAAAGCGACGATTTCCCCATAAATTTGAGCGAGGGGGAAAGATTCGTGGATGAGGATAGTGAGAGTGAAGCACTAGGGGAAAAAAAGAAAAACGAAAAAAAGGCGAGGGCAGTGGGAGTGATTCAGGTGTTATTAGACACATTTCAAGCGGAGTTTCTGGTTGAAAACGTCACGGAATGATGACGCGTATGCGTGATGTCTCGGGTTGGAGGGGACTTATTAGCCCAGCACCACACACGGCTAAAAGTCGTCTCTTTTCATCGCATAATTACACAGTATTTTGGACATCTGTGTTGCTGAATCTTTTGCAATTTGTTCAATTAATAATGGAGACGTCAAAGAAGAAAGCGGTGGATTGCAGCTGCCTTTAGCAGCGAAACACAGCCGGTGTTTCTTTGTTTGTTGTGAAGCTTTAACACAGAGCGGACAAGCGAACATGTTTCTCTACGCCAACCAGCAAGTGGATGTAAAAATTGTGATATTAAGTCGGGTCTTACCGGAGACTTCAGTGGATTATGGGACTTCCTCATGTAGTTTAAAAGGCAGCTGTGGTCTTGGCTCCTCCATCGGCTTCTCTGAGAGACACTGGCGTTCACCGCAGCCATCCGACTTTCAGGTATGACTTTACGATCTCACTAAAACACTATTAAAACAATAAGCAGATAAGGGATCTTCCAGAATTATCCTAGTAAATGTGTCTAATTACATCTGAAACGGTCCCACTGCAGCCGACTGGAGCCGTTGCTTTTTTTTTTGTGCTTCACTCTAACTTTCCTTGTCCACGAATCTTTCATCCTCGCTCAAATTAATGGGGAAATTGTCGCTTTCTAGGTCCGAATAGCTCTTGCTGCTGGAGGCTCACATTATAAACAATGTTCAGATGTGAGGAGCCCTCACACCGGTGACATCACATGCACATTGTCTGCTACTTCCGGTACAGGCAAGGCTTTTTTATTAGCAACCAAAAGTTGCGAACTTTATCGTCGATGTTCTGTACCAAATCCTTTCAGCAAAATTATGGCAATATCGCGAAATGATCACGTATGACACATAGAATGGACCTGCTATCCCCGTTCAAATAAAAAAATCTCATTTCAGTAGGCCTTTAAGTTGAGCGAGAATGAAAGATTTGTGGATGAGGATACTGAGAGTGAAGGACTAGAAAAAAAAAGAAAAAGAAAAAAAAAGGCGAGGGCAGTGGGAGCGATTCAGATGTTATTAGACACATTTACTAGGATAATTCTGGAAAATCCCTTATCTGCTTATTGTGTTACTAGTGTTTTAGTGAGATTATATGGTACCTGAAAGTCGGAAGGGTGTGGTGACCGCCAGTGTCTCCAGTGGGAGGAGGTAAGAGAGTCCGTGGCTGCAGGAGGACGCAAGCTCCGCTCATTTCCACGGCAAGAGCCGACTTATTACCTCAATTTTCTCACCGAAACTTGCCAGTTGACATGTGGTCGGGAACCATGTTCGCTTGACCGCTCTGTTGCTTTGTAAAGCTTCACCTTCGGGAATGTAAACAGGGAAACACCGGCTTTGTTTGTGTTGCTAAAGGCAGCCGCTTCCCACCTACGTCTTTCTTCTTTGACGTCTCCATTATTAATTGAACAAATTGCAAAAGATTCAGCAACACAGATATCCAGAATACTGCGTAATTATACGATTTAAAGCAGACTACTTTTAGCCAGGATCGGTGCTACAACCGGAGACGTCACGCGCTATAATTCCGCAACATTTCAACAGGATACCTCGCGGAAAATTTAAAATTGCAATTTAGTAAACTAAAAAGGCCGTATTTGCATGTGTTGCAATGTTTGGATTTCATCATTGATATATAAACTATCAGACTGTGGTTGATAGTAGTGGCTTTCAGTAGGCCTTTAATAGGAATTAATGGGAAACACTTTAAAAGAGTAGAGCTGAATGAAAGAATGTTGTTTGTTCTTCTCCTCCTGTGTATATTTCCCAATGAAACTTATGTTCTGTCTCCCCCTCCCCATTTAGTGAGAGTAGCATGTTTGTCTCCAAGAGACGTTTCATTTTGAAAACATGTGGAACCACCCTCTTACTGCAAGCACTGGTGCCTCTGCTGGAACTCGCCAGGGAGTACTGCGGTTTTGATGCCATCGAGGTGAGACAAAACACCCCCGGACTTTTTCTTCTAGCCTGCAGAGATTCGGCGTCCAATCCATGTCCAACCATTTTTTTTTTTTTTTTTTAATCATGTTTTGCAGAATTTCTTCTACTCCCGCAAGAACTTTATGAAACCTACCCATCAAGAGTTCCCTCATCGGAACTTCCAAGAGGAAATTGACTTTCTCGGCCAGATTTTCCCAAGTATGTAAGATGGCAATCGTGTTTTTTTTTTGTGTGGGTTTCAGTCAAAGTTAAAGTACCAATGATTATTCACACACTATATGTGGTGAAATTTGTCATCTGCATTCGACCCATCGCCCTTGCTCACCCCCCTGGGAGGTGAGGGGAGCAGTGAGCAGCAGCCGTGGCAGCGCCCGGGAATTATTTTTGGTGATTTAACCCCCAATTCCAAGCAGGGAGGTAATGGCTCCCATTTTTATAGTCTTTGCTATGACTAGACCGGGGTTTGAACTCGCGACATGTCCATCTCAGGGCGGACACTCTAAGCACTAGGCCAGTTGTTCTCAACCTTTTTTCAGGGATGTACCCCCTGTGAACATGTTTTTAATTCAAGTAGCACCTAATCCAGGGGTAGGGAACCTATGGCTCTAGAGCCAGATGTGGCTCTTTTGATGACTGCATCTGGCTCTCGGATAAATCTGAGCTGACACTGCTTAACACGACAAGTAAAGACTAATTCCACTTGTAATCAAAGTGTTAAAAATAAAGTTCAAAATATCAAACATGCTCATGCATTTGAATCCATCCATCCTTTTTCTACCACACTTGTTCAAGAAATACTTCAGACCACCAAGCTCCGACATGAAAGCCTGTTTCTGGGTTACGATATTTTTTTATTTTTCAATAAGTCTCTCAGTTGCTTTGCAGCAATTGTCTTTTTCTCTTTCGTTCTCGCTCTGGCTCCAGCTCCAACCCTGTCTCTCCTCCCGGCTGCTGCTTATAACAGAGCGACAGGTGATTAGATAACAAGGCCACCTATGCACCTGTCGCTGATTTTGAGGTTGGTCCTGCCACACCCCGCTTCGCTGCAGGCCCGCAGGCCACGCCCCTCCACAGTTAGCTTCCGAATATAAACGTAATTACAAAGAATACGAGACCAATTATATTCTAGTAATTTTGGTCTTACTTAAAAATTCATGATATGGCTCTTACGGAAATACATTTTAAAATATTTGGATTCTTGGCTCTCTCAGCCAAAAAGGTTCCCGACCCCTGACCTAAGACTTTTTGGTAGAAAAAAAGAGATAAAGAAGTAAAATACAGCACTATGTCATCAGTTTCTAATTTATTAATTTGTACAACAGTGCAAAATATTGCTTATTTTTAGTGGTCTTTCTTGAACTATTTGGAAAAAAAATAAAAATAAGTAAAAAGTTGTTGAAAAATAAACAAGTGATTCAATTACAGTGGGGCAAAAAAGTATTTAGTCAGCCAGCGATTGTGCAAGTTCCCACCCCCACGCTTCACAGTAGGTATGGTGTTCTTGGGATGCAACTCAGTATTCTTCTTCCCTCCAAACACGACCAGTTGAGTTTATACCAAAATGGATACATGGATGATACAGCAGAGGATTGGGAGAATGTCATGTGGTCAGATGAAACCAAAATAGAACTTTTTGGTATAAACTCAACTCGAGGAAGAAAAATACTGAGTTGCATCCCAAGAACACCATACCTACTGTGAAGCATGGGGGTGGAAACATCATGCTTTGGGGTTGTTTTTCTGCTAAGGGGACAGGACGATGTTCCCCTTTAACACGGATCAATCGTCCTGTCCCCTTAGCAGACAAAACAGTCCCAAAGCATGATGTTTCCACTACCATGCTTCACAGTAGGTGTGGTGTTCTTGGGATGCAACTCAGTATTCTTCTTCCTCCAAATACCACAAGTTGAGTTTATACCAAAAAGTTCTATTTTGGTTTCATCTGACCACATGACATTCTCCCAATCCTCTGCTGTATCATCCATGTATCCATTTTGGTATAAACTCAACTTGTCGTGTTGGGAGGAAGAAGAATACTGAGTTTATACCAAGAACACCACACCTACTGTGAAGCATGGGGGTGGAAACACCAAAAATGATTCCCGGGCGCGGGCACCGCTGCTGCTCACTGCTCCCCTCACTTCCCAGGGGGTGATCAATGGGTTGGGTCAAATTCAGAGGACAAATTTCACCACACCTAGTGTGTGTGTGACTATCATTGGTACTTGAACTTTAACTTTTAACTTAACCGCCAACTTTGATGTAAAGTAGGGGGAACGATCCAGATGTCGATGTTTATTTTTTCTTATTACAACATTTTTTTTTTTAAAGATTTTGTTCATGTTTGGAAGATTGGGGAGTAAGTTTCTGGATACAGGAAAGGTTGGAGGGTAAAAACCAAATGATACAAATGGGAACTAATAGTTTTTAGTTTTTTTTGTTTAAAAAAATATTCCAAATTCCATGAAATGCTCATTCATTCACAAACAAGGACGGGGGCGAGGGTCAACACTTTGTCAACAAAACCCTGAGCAAATTGTTTAAGAACAACATTTCTCAAGCAGCTATTGCAAGGAATTTAGGGATTTCACCATCTACGCCCCGTGATATCATCAAAAGGTTGAGAGAAAGTGGAGAAATCACTGCACGTAAGCCATGATATTACGCACCTTCCATCCCTCAGGCGGTACTGCATCAAAAAGCCACTTCAGTGTGTAAAGGATATCACTACGTGGGCTCAAGAACACTTCCGAAAACCACTGTCAGTAACTACACTTGGTTGCCACATCTGTAACGCAAGTTAAAACTATACTATGCAAAACCAAAGCCATTTATCAACAACACCCAGAAACGCTTTAATGGGCCTGAGCTCAAAAAATCATACGTAGCATTCAATTAAAATTTATCAGACTTGCAATACTAGCAAATTATACATTGAAGAAGCTTTAAAAACCTGTGCAACGGTCTACTTTAGTTACTCACCGTGAAACATGTTAAGTTTTATAGTTTATTAAAGCATCGGCTCGAAATGGGATTAGATAAGAGGCCCAAAAATTAGCATTAAATTGGAGGCCAAACATGTTGATTGGCGCATCCTGTGCGGTCAAGATAAATCTGTGTTCAAACATGATTACTGTGATTAATCTTGTGAACACATGAACTTTGATAGTCTTAGTATAATTTTCAATCAATGTTTGGTGTTTGCCTGGGTCTACACCAGGGGTCACCAACCTTTTTGAAACCAAGAGCTACTTCTTGGGTACTGATTAATGCGAAGGGCTACCAGTTTGATACACACTTAAATAAATTGCCAGAAATAGCCAATTTGCTCAATTTACCTTTTAAAAAAAATAAATTTATATATACTGTTATATTAAAAAAATGGGTATTTCTGTCTGTCATTCCGTCATACATTTTTTTTCGTTCTACGGAAGGTTTTTTGTAAGGAATAAATGATGAAAAAACACTTAATTTAATGGTTTAAAAGAGGAGAAAACAGGAAAAAAATTTAAATTTGATTTTGAAACATAGTTTATCTTCAATTTAGACTCTTTAAAATTCAAAATTCAACCGAAAAAAAGGAGAGAAAAACTAGCTAATTCGAATCTTTTTGAAGAAATAAAAAAAATAATTTATGGAACATCATTAGTTATTTTTCCTGATTAAAATTATTTTTAGAATTTTGATGACATGTTTTAAATAGGTTAAAATCCAATCTGCGTTTTGTAAGAATATTTAACAAATTGGACCAAGCTATATTTCTAACAAAGACAAATAATTATTTCTTCTAAATTTTCCAGAACAAAAATTTGGAAAGGAATTCAAAAGACTTTAAAATAAGATTTAAATTAGATTTGACAGATTTTCTAGACTTGCCAGAATATTATTTTTTCATTTTAATCATAAGTTTGAAGAAATATTTCACAAATATTCTTCGTCGAAAAAAAAGTTTAAATGAAGAATTAAATTTTTATGTATTTATTATTATTTAAAATAAATTTACTTGAACATTGATTTGAATTGTCAGGAAAGAAGAGGAAGACAATTAAAAGGTAAAAAGGTATATGTGTTTAAAAATCATTTTTAAGGTTGTATTTTTTCTCTAAAATTGTCTTTCTGATAGTTATAAGAAGCAAAGTAAAAAAAATAAATGAATTTATTTAAACAAGTGAAGACCAAGTCTTTAAAATATTTTCTTGGATTTTCAAATTCTATTTGAGTTTTGTCTCTCTTAGAATTAAAAATGTCGAGCAAAACGAGTAAAATAAATAAAATTCAAAAAATAGAGGCAGCTCACTGGTAAGTGCTGCTATTTGAGCTATTTTTAGAACAGGCCAGCAGGCGACTCATCTGGTCCTTACGGGCTACCTGGTGCCCGCGGGCACCGTGTTGGTGACCCTTGGTCTACACCATGTGATTAATCATGTTAACACCTGAACTCTGACAGTCTTAGTGTAATTGTGAATAATGTCTGGTGTTTCCTTGGGTCTACACGTTGAGACGACTGATAGCTTAGAATCTGGAAGAGACTGGATCACAAAGTGCCTGCCTTGGTCGACCACGTTTGGCAACATGAATCATTTAGTGGTCAGTTGTACTGTGCAATCTACTAATATAAGTTTCAATCAATCAATCAAAACCTAACATTTGAGACTGAAAGTGGTCATTTTCCATGAACCCTTCAGTTCTTTATAGACTCCATTGTCATTGATCACCTGCTCACTATTTGGTGACCTCTGATCTGGAGTGCAGACCAAGTTTGAAACTTGGCCTGCAAAGATTAAGCCAAAATGTTCACTGAGGAAATTGATATCAGACCAAATCCTGCATCCAGTCTTGCCCCCGTCTCTTATCGAATCAGCCAAATTCTAAAGGGTTCCGCTTTGGACCATGTCCGTTTCCGCAAGGTTTCGTGGAAAAAAAAAAAAAGAGTTGCACAGTTTCCGAGTAATTGCCATTGAAGATTAGCAGAAAAGATTGCTGAAGCTCAGGGGTGAATCCACTTGGGTCGGGCGGATGACCCACTGGACGATACTCAAACAGGATTTTGTTTGGGGCGGCATGGCTCGGTTGGTAGAGTGGCCGTGTCAGCAACTTGAGGGTTGCAGGTTCAATTCCCGCTTGTGCCATCCTAGTTACTGCCGCTGTGTCCTTGGGCAAGACACTTTACCCACCTGCTCCCAGTGCCACCCACACTGGTTTAAATGTAACTTAGATATTGGGTGTCACTATGTAAAGCGCTTTGAGTCACTTGAGAAAAGCGCTATATAAATATAATTCACTTCACTTCACTTTTCATTTTGAAAATTGTGATTTTATAGTCCTGGGGCTGTTTTTGTAATTTCCTGAGAAGTCCAAGAGGACACTTATCATACTTGCCAAACTTGAGACCTCCGATTTCGGGAGGTGGGGGGTGGGCGACGTGGTTGGGGCGGGGGGCGTGGTTAAGAGGAGAGGAGTATAATTCACCAACTCGAGTATTTCATATATATCTCTTATAAATATATATGTATGAAATACTTGACTTTCAGTGAATTATAGCTATATATATTTTATTTTATATATATAAATAAATAGTTGAATTTCAGACGGCATATATCAAATACACAGTAATAAAAACACAGTTGTTCTACTAACTGTACTGTGCTTGCTGGTTACAAAAAAAAAACAACAACACTTACCTTTCACTATTTGAGTAACTTTTTGTTCTGCCATTTGCGTACTGGCGAGCGATCTCCGAATCCGGGAACATATCCTTCACGTATTTGTTATAGACATCCACAAATGAGAACGCGATGTTGCTTCCAACTATCAGCATAAGTTAAACCATCGGGTCTCCATTTTGCGATGCGGCCCATAATACTGGGTTGTGAACGATGCTGAGCTGCGGACGCTCTGTGCGTCGCTTGACCGTTCATGACTGAGTATATCCGTTCGGCCGAGGTGTTCAATGGAGAATGTCTGTTGTACAAAATTTACAGGCAACTCTCCTGGATGAACTGAAATTCTTGTTTCGATTCGTTTTGGAACTTGCAAGCGTATTTCTTCATTTATTGGGTTGGAGTCAATAACCAGGCGACGTGATGAAGTTACGTCTCTTTACTGCGGGCTTCGGAACAGAGTCCCTAATGCATATGTTCCTTGACTGCACTTAAATGTAGAATATATTATATTACATATATTATTTATTATCATTGTTTATTGTGAGCGAACTGTGGTGCTGAATTTCCCCCAGGGATCAATAAAGTACATTCTATTCTATTCCATGTACAGTAGATGGCAGTATTGTCCTGTTTAAGAGGGTCACAACATTGCTGAGTCAGGTTCGCATGGAGCTGGAGGGGGCGTGGCCTCCAGCTCCACCTGAATTTCGGGAGAAAATTTGTCCCGGGAGGGTTGACAAGTATGCTTATTATATCATCCTTTTCTCCAGATGGTGCAGCCTACTGTATGGGACGTTTGAACTCTGACTGCTGGTGAGACAACATCTCCATCCTGACGCTCAAAAAAACTTTTGATGTATTCCTATCATATTTTTCTTGCATGTTCCCACCAGGTATCTGTTTACTCTGGACTTGCCAGAGTACTGGGAGAACAAGTATGCGGATCAGACACTGGAAGTTTTGATGAGTGACCTTGATCCAGCCATTATGGACCAGTTCTATATGAAAGATGATGTTTCTGCAAGTGATGTCACTCGTGTAAGCATTTTTACTTCTCGGCCTTCTGTTCAGTTCACCTTTCTGTGCCATAGTTTGGAATATTCTACAGAACATGTAATGGTGGTGCTTTTGGAACTTGCATAGTGAGTCTACTGACAGATCTATGATAACTCTGGAATGCCCTCCCGGTAACAGTTCGAGATGCCACCTCAGTAGAAGCATTTAAGTCTCACCTTAAAACTTATTTGTATACTCTAGCCTTTAAATAGACTCCCTTTTTTAGACCAGTTGATCTGCCGTTTCTTTTCTTTGTCTTCTATGTCCCACTCTCCCTTGTGGAGGGGGTCCGGTCCGATCCGGTGGCCATGTACTGCTTGCCTGTGTATCGGCTGGGGACATCTCTGCGCTGCTGATCCGCCTCCGCTTGGGATGGTTTCCTGCTGGCTCCGCTATGAACGGGACTCTCGCTGCTGTGTTGGATCCGCTTTGGACTGGACTCTCGCGACTGTGTTGGATCCATTATGGATTGAACTTTCACAGTATCATGTTAGACCCGCTCGACATCCATTGCTTTCCTCCTCTCCAAGGTTCTCATAGTCATCATTGTCACCGACGTCCCACTGGGTGTGAGTTTTCCTTGCCCTTATGTGGGCCTACCGAGGATGTCGTAGTGGTTTGTGCAGCCCTTTGAGACACTAGTGATTTAGGGCTATATAAGTAAACATTGATTGATTGATTGAACTATTTGCTGCTTTGTATTAGCAATGGCAACAGCGTAGGATTTCAGCATGCATGTAGGAGCCAGTCTGCCGTAATCCCACCAAAAAAAGAAGGAACTTAGTGACTCGACTTTGGGTAAACATCTGCCATATATGGAGATAAGCGCTGATGTAACTCAGACAAAATGTGTCTCAAATTCCAAGCGCTTGTTTGGAGCACGTTTGTAAGAAGGTTCTCTACATATCTCTGCCATATTCTCAGGAAATACACAAAACCAACGTACCAATGGGTAGGAAAAGTTGGTTTTGTATATAATAGGGTGAAGGATAAAGCACATTTTGGAATCAATCCCAATTTATTTATCTAGCCCTGAATCACAAGCGTTTTTAAAGGGCTTACAAACTCGCAACAACGTCCAGGCAAGGAAAAACTTAAAAAACAAAACCAAAAAAAAAACAGCTGGTGGAGGGTAAAGAACAAACTTGAGAATGAATCACACGTTCATAGGGTGGCTGTTCTCCTCAGCGAGGTCCTGTCATGTAAATACAGGGCTAGTTTTGTCGCTACCAATATTTAAACATTTCTAAAATCAATCAATCAATCAATGTTTATTTATATAGCCCTAAATCACAAATGTCTCAAAGGACTGTACAAACGACTACGACATCCACTGAAGAACCCACATAAGGGCAAGGACAACTCACACCCAGTGGGACGCCAGTGACAATGATGACTATGAGAACCATAGAGAGGACCCCCCCCCCCACCCCCCGAAAGCAATGGATGTCGAGCGGGTCTAACACGATACTGTGAAAGTTCAATCCATAGTGGCTCCGACACAGCCGCGAGAGTTCAGTTCAAAGCGGATCCAAGACAGCAGCGAGAGTCCCGTCCACAGGAAACCATCCCAAGCGGAGTCGGATCAGCATCGTAGAGATGTCCCCAACCGATACGCAGACGAGCGGTCCATCCTGGGTCCTGACTCTGGTGGAGGGGGGGGACAGAGGAGAAAAAGAAAAGAAGCGGCAGATCAACTGGTCTAAAAAGGGGGTGTATTTAAAGGCTAGCGTATACAAATGAGTTTTAAGGTGAGACTTAAATGCTTCTACTGAGGTGGCATCTCGAACTGTTACCGGGAGGGCATTCCAGAGTACTGGAGCCCGAACGGAAAAAGCTCTATAGCCCGCAGACTTTTTTTGGGCTCTAGGAATCACTAATAAGGCGGAGTCTTTTGAAGGCAGATTTCTTGCCGGGACATATGGTACAATACAATCGGCAAGATAGGATGGAGCTAGACCGTGTAGTATTTTATACCTAAGTAGTAAAACCTTAAAGTCACATCTTAACTGCACAGGAAGCCAGTGCAGGTGATTCAGTATAGGTATATATGTATATATAGGTATATATGTATATAAAGGTATATACAGTATAGGCGTAATGTGATCAAACTTTCTTGTTCTTGTCAAAAGTCTAGCAGCCGCATTTTGTACCAACTGTAATCGTTTAATGCTAGACATGGGGAGACCCGAAAATAATATGTTACAGTAATCGAGGCGAGATGATTGATTGCACCTGGGGATAGGCCCCTCCCGCCTCCAAAGACACGCACCTGGGGATAGGCCCCTCCTGCCTCCAAAGACACGCACCTGGGGATAGGCCCCTCCTGCCTCCAAAGACACACACCTGGGGATAGGCCCCTCCCGCCTCCAAAGACATGCACCTGGGGATAGGCCCCTCCCACCTCCAAAGACACGCACCTGGGTATAGGCCCCTCCCCCCTCCAAAGACACGCACCTGGGGATAGGCCCCTCCCACCTCCAAAGACACGCACCCGGGGATAGGCCCCTCCAACCTCCAAAGACACGCACCCGGGGATAGGCCTCTCCCACCTCTAAAGACACGCACCTGGGGATAGGCCCCTCCCACTTCCAAAGACATGCACTTGGGGATAGGCCCCTCCCACCTCCAAAGACACGCACCCGGGGATAGGCCCCTCCCACCTCCAAAGACACGCACCTGGGGATAGGCCCCTCCCGCCTCCAAAGACACGCACCTGGTGAAAGGCTCCTTCCACCTACAAAGACTTGCACCTGGGGTTAGGCCCCACCCACCTCCAAAGACATGCACCTGGGGATAGGCCCCTTCCACCTCCAAAGACATGCACCCGGGGATAGTCCCCTCCCACCTCCAAAGACACGCACCCGGGGATAGGCCCCTCCCACCTCCAAAGACACGCACCCGGGGATAGGCCCCTCCCACCTCCAAAGACACGCACCTGGGGATAGGCCCCTCCCGCCTCCAAAGACACGCACCTGGTGAAAGGCTCCTTCCACCTACAAAGACTTGCACCTGGGGTTAGGCCCCACCCACCTCCAAAGACACGCATCTGGGGATAAGCCCCTTCCACCTCCAAAGACACGCACCTGGGGATAGTCCCCTCCCACCTCCAAAGACACGCACCCGGGGATAGTCCCCTCCCACCTCCAAAGACACGCACCCGGGGATAGTCCCCTCCCACCTCCAAAGACACGCACCCGGGGATAGGCCCCTCCCACCTCCAAAGACACGCACCCGGGGATAGGCCCCTCCCACCTCCAAAGACACGCACCCGGGGATAGGCCCCTCCCACCTCCAAAGACACGCACCCGGGGATAGGCCCCTCCCACCTCCAAAGACACGCACCTGGGGATAGGCCCCTCCCACCTCCAAAGACACGCACCCGGGGATAGGCCCCTCCCACCTCCAAAGACACAAAGTAGCAGACGATGTGCGCGTGACGTCACGGGTAGTGGGGCTCCTCACATCCTCACATTGTTTATAATGTGAGCCTCCAGCAGCAAGAGCTATGCGGGCCGAGAAAGCGACAATTTCCCCATTAATTTGAGCGATGATGAAAGATTTCTGGATGAGGAAAGTTAGAGTGAAGCACACAAAAAAAAGGCGACGGCAGTGGGATCGTTTCAGATGTAATTAGACACATTTACTAGGATAATTCTGGAACGTCCCTTATCTGCTTATTGTTTTAATAGTGTTTTAGTGAGATTATAAAGTCCTACCTGAAAGTCTGATTGCTGCGGTGAACGCCAGTGTCTTTTAGAGAAGCCAATGGAGGAGCTGCCTTTTCGAGCTGCAGGAGGAAGTCGCATAATCCACTGAAGAGCCGACTTAATATCACAATTTTCCCATCCAAAAACCTGCTGGTTGGCGTAGAGAAATATATTCGCTTGACTGCTCTGTGTTAAAGTTTCACAACAAACAAAGAAACACCGGCTGTGTTTCGGTGCTAGAGGCAGCTGCTTTCCACCAACAGCATTCTTCTTTGACGTCTCCATTATTAATTGAACAAATCGCAAAAAATTCAGCAACACAGTTGTCCAAAATACTGTGTAATTATGCGATGAAAAGAGACACACAAACACGCGTCATCATTCCGCGACGTTTTCAACAAGAAACTCCGCTGGAAATTTAAAATTGTAATTTAGTCAACTAAAAAGGCCGTATTGGCATGTGTTGCATTGTTAATATTTCATCATTGATATATAAACTATCAGACTGCGTGGTCGCTAGTAGTGGCTTTCAGTAGGCCTTTGAAGTCAGGCTGCGTTTCAGGCTTCTGATTGGACCAAATGTGTACTTATATCCATTGTTTTAAAAAGTTCTATTTGTATACAGTTGTAATACATTGGTAAATGTTAAACGAAGCATTATGATGGATGTTTTTGTTTACAGATGAGTGGAATTTGTGACCTGATACCAGGTTCTGTGATAGACGCCACCATGTTCAACCCATGTGGATACTCCATGAACGGAATGAAGACTGACGTGAGCATGGCCTCCCTTTTTTTTTCTCTCCTTCCTTCATTCTTCTTATGTCATCCTTCTTCTTTTTCTTCCCTCCTGCGGCTGTAGGGGACCTACTGGACCATTCACATCACCCCTGAGCCAGACTTCTCCTACGTGAGCTTCGAGACCAACCTCTCCCAGACTTCGTACGATGACCTTGTTCGGAAGGTGGTGGATGTGTTCAAGCCCGGCAAATTAGTGACCACGCTGTTTGTCAATCAGGCACGTTTGTCAATCAAAGTGCTTCTAATGCACCTCATTTATGTTGAAACACCCCTTAGATCAGATTGTAGAAAAAGACATTTATATTCAATTGAATAGACCGCAAAGACAAGATACTTCACGTTTATTTTTGGGCAAATATTAGCTCATTTGGAATTTGATGCCTGCAACATGTTTTCCAAAAAAGCTGGCACAAGTGGCAAAAAAGAGTGAGAAAGTTGAGGAATGCTCATCAAACACTTATTTGGAACATGCCACAGGTGAACAATTGGGAATAGGTGGGTGCCATGATTGGCTATAAAAGCAGCTTCCATGAAATTCTCACTCGTTCACAAACAAGGACGGGGCGAGGGTCACCACTTTTGTCAACAAATGCCTGAGCAAATTGTTTAAGAACAACATTTTGCAAGGAATTTAGGGATTTCCCCATCTACGCTCCGTAAGATCATCAAAAGGTCCAGAGAATGGAGAAATCTCTGCAAAGCCATGATATTACGAACCTTGGATCCCTTAGGCGCGACTGCATCATCAGTGTGTAAAGGATATTGCCACATGGGCTCAGGAAGACTTCAGAAAATCCATCGTCAGTAACTACAGTTGGTTGCTACATCGTTAAAACTACTAGAAAGCCATTCATCAACAACACCCAGATGAACTGACGCAAAGTGGTCTGATGAGTCCACATTTCCAATTGATTTTGGAAACGATCCCTTAGGCGCGACTGCATCATCAGTGTGTAAAGGATATCGCCACATGGGCTCAGGAAGACTTCAGAAAATCCATCGTCAGTAACTACAGTTGGTTGCTACATCGTTAAAACTCTACTGGAAAGCCATTCATCAACAACACCCAGATGAACTGACGCAAAGTGGAAAAGTGGTCTGATGAGTCCACATTTCCAATCGATTTTGGAAACGATCCCTTAGGCGCGACTGCATCATCAGTGTGTAAAGGATATTGCCACATGGGCTCAGGAAGACTTCAGAAAAACCATCGTCAGTAACTACAGTTGGTTGCTACATCGTTAAAACTCTACTGGAAAGCCATTTATCAACAACACCCAGATGGACTGATGCAAAGTGGAAAAGTGGTCTGATGAGTCCACATTTCCAATTGATTTTGGAAACGATCCCTTAGGCGCGACTGCATCGTCAGTGTGTAAAGGATATCGCCACATGGGCTCAGGAACACTTCAGAAAAAACCCCGTCAGTAACTACAGTTGGTTGCTACATCTTTAAAACTCTACTATGCCAAGCCATTCATCAACAACGCCCAGATGGACTGATGCAAAGTGGAAAAGTGGTCTGACAAGTCCACATTTCAAATTGATTTTGGAAGCGATCCCTTAGAGCGCGACTGCATCATCAGTGTGTAAAGGATATCACCACATGGGCTCAGGATCACTTCAGAAAATTACTGTCAGTAACTACAGTTGGTCGCTATATCTTTAAAACTCTACTATGCCAAGTCATTCATCAACAACACCCAGATGGACTGATGCAAAGTGGAAAAGTGACTTGTGGTCTGATGAGTCCACATTTCAAATTGATTTTGGAAGCGATCCCTGAGGCGCGACTGCATCATCAGTGTGTAAAGGATATCGCCACATGGGCTCAGGAACACTTCAGAAAACCACCGTTAGTAATTACAGTTGGTCGCTACATCTTTAAAACTCTACTATGCCAAGCCATTCATCAACAACACCCAGATGAACCGACCCAAAGTGGAAAAGTGTTCTGTGGTCTGACGAGTCCACATTTCAAATTGTTTTTGGAAGCGATCCCTCAGGCGCGACTGCATCATCAGTGTGTAAAGGATATCGCCACATGGGCTCAGGAACACTTCAGAAAAACCACCGGCAGTAACTACAGTTGGTCGCTACATCTTTAAAACTCTGCTTTGCCAAGCCATTCATCGACAACACCCAGATGGACTGCCTCAAAGTGGAAAAGTGTTCTGTGGTCTGACGAGTCCACATTTCAAATTGATTTTGGAAGCGATCCCTTAGGCGCGACTGCATCATCAGTGTGTAAAGGATATCACCACATGGGCTCTAGAACACTTCATAAAACCACTGTCAGTAACTATAGTTGGTCGCTACAACTGTAAGTGCAAGTTAAAACTCTACCAGCCAAGCCATTTATCAACAACACCCAGATGGACTGATGCAAAGTGGAAAAGTGTTCTTTGGTCTGACGAGTCGACATTTCAAATTGATTTTGGAAACGATCTCTTAGGCACAACTGCATCATCAGTTTGTAAAGGATATCGCCACATGGACTCAGGAGCACTTAAAAAAACCCACTGTCAGTAACTACAGTTGCTCGCTACATCTGTAAGTGCAAGTTAAAACTCTACTATGCCAAGCTATTTATCAACAACACCCAGATGGACTGATGCAAAGTGGAAAAAGTGTTCTGTGGTCTGACGAGTCCACATTTCAAATTGATTTTGGAAGCGATCTCTTAGGCGCAACTGCATCATCAGTTTGTAAAGGATATCGCCACATGGACTCAGGAGCACTTAAAAAAAACACTGTCAGTAACTACAGGTGCTCGCTACATCTGTAAGTGCAAGTTAAAACTCTACTATGCCAAGCTATTTATCAACAACACCCAGATGGACTGATGGAAAGTGGAAAAAGTGTTCTGTGGTCTGACGAGTCCACATTTCAAATTGTTTTTGGAAACAATCTCTTAGGCACAACTGCATCATCAGTTTGTAAAGGATATCGCCACATGGACTCAGGAGCACTTATAAAAAAACACTGTCAGTAACTACAGTTGCTTGCTACATCTGTAAGTGCAAGTTAAAACTCTACTATGCCAAGCCATTTATCAACAACACCCAGATGGACTGATGCAAAGTGGAAAAGTGTTCTGTGGTCTGACGAGTCCACATTTCAAATTGATTTTGGAAGCGATCCCTTAAGCGCGACTGCATCATCGGTGTGTAAAGGATATCGCCACATGGGCTCAGGAACACTTTAGAAAAACCATCGTCAGGACATGGTGTCCTCTGGACCAAAGAACAAAAGAACTATCCGGACTGTACTAGGGTGAAAGTATAAAAGCCATGTAAGACAGTGGTTAAAATGCCTTTTTTGCAATGTGTTGCTGCCATTAAATTCATCTTTATTTGCAAAAAAAAAAATGGAAGTTTCTTAGTGTGAACATGAAAAATCTTGTCTTTGCAGTCTATTCAAGTGAATATAAGTTGAAAAGGATTTGCAAATCATTGTATTCTGTCAACTTGACTGGTTTTGGGTTAAGTAGTAGTTATTGCCGAAAGTGCCTATGTGCATGTTACACAGAACCTTGGACAGCTAATCCCCTCATGTGTAAAAAAAACAAATTAGTTTATGTTATGTGATGTAGTTTTAACTTGAGCAGCGTGAAACCACAACAGCAGCAACATCATTACCGTCCAAGCACACACTGACTTCCTGCTCCTTGCCAGGCAAGCTTCAAAATAAAAGCATGTCATGAGAATTTAAGTATAGAATATTACATACAAATATGCACAAATGGGAGTAAACTGTGATAAGTTAAAGGCCTACTGAAATGAGATGTTCTTATTTAAACGGGGATAACAGGTCCATTCTTTGTGTCAAACTTGATCATTTCGCCATATTGCCATATTTTTGCTGAAAGGATTTAGTAGAGAACATCGACGATAAAGTTCGCAACTTTTGGTCGCTAATAAAAAAGCCTTGCCTGTACCGGAAGTAGCAGACGATGTGCGCGTGACGTCACGGGTTGTGGAGCTCCTCACATCTGAACATTGTTTACAATCATGGCCACCAGCAGCGAGGGCGATTCGGACTGAAAAAGCGACGATTTCCCCATTAATTTGAGCGAGGGTGAAAGATTTGTGGATGAGGAAAGTGAGAGGGAAGGACTAGTGGACCATCGATGAAAGACATCGCGGAGCAGGTTTGACTCTCGTTTATTATTTCAATAAACCAGTTTGGGTCCCAATCGGTCGCGCCGATTTCCAGCGCGTCCTCCTCTGGTGCTCGTCTCGGCTGGCCTTTCGGTCGCCGGTGACTCCGTCTTCCTCGGGGGCTCATCTTTCGTCTGGTCTTGTTCGTCTTCTGGTTCTCCTACTTCTTTTGCCCCGATTGCTCCTCCTTCTCCCCTTTTTATACAGCAGGAGGCGATGCACAGATTGAGAGCAGGTGTGTGTTTTACGCAGCGTCGCTCCAGGCGCGCCCCGCCTCTCCGTTCCGCTGCATACTCCGCCTCCTGGCCTCCATCTTGAGCAGGACCCCGGTTTGTCCTACCCCGCTGTTGGCTCCGCCTCTCCACAACTAGAAAAAGAAAAAAAAAAGACTATACAGTGGGAGCGAATCAGATATTATTAGACAAATTTACTAGGATAGTACTCAGTGGCCTAGTGGTTAGAGTGTCCTCCCTGTGATCGGTAGGTCGCGAGTTCAAACCCCGGCCGAGTCATACCAAAGACTATAAAAAGACCTCAGCAATAAGGGTTGGAATTGGGGGTTAAATCACCAAAAATGATTCCCGGGCGCGGCACCGCTTCTGCCCACTGCTCCCCTCACCTCCTACGGGGTCATCAAGGGTGATGGGTCAAATGCAGAGGACACATTTCGCCACACCTAGTGTGTGTGTGTGTGTGTGTGAGACAATCATTTTGTACTTTAATTTAATTTATAATTCTGGAAAGTCCCTTATTGTGTTACTGGTGTTTTAGTGAGATTGTATGGTTGTACCTGTACAACATGAAGGTCGGCCCCGCACCTTTCTTCAGCACCAGGGTGGTGGCGATGCCCATTTCTGCCTTTCGCAAGGGACGCTTTTCAAAACACGATCTTTCGAAATGATCGCTGCATAATACACTGTACTTTGTGTGTGTGTGGGTGTGGTCCAATCCAACCGTGTTCGCTTGACCGCTCTGTTCCATAGTAAAGCTTCACCGTCATCTTTCGGGAATGTCAACAATGAAACACCGGCTGTGTTTGTGTTGCCAAAGGCGGCCGCAATACACCGCTTCCCACCTACAGCTTTCTTCTTTGACGTCTCCATTATTCATTGAAAAAATTGGAAAAGATTCAGCAACACAGATTTCCAGAATACTGTGGAATTATGTGATGAAAACAGACGACTTATAGATGTGAACGGTGCTGGAACAAAACGTCCTCTACAATGCGTGACGTTTTAACGTGAAATTTAAAATTGCTATATAGTAAACTGGCATGTGTTGCAATGTTAATATTTCATCATTGATATATAAACTATCAGACTACGTGGTCGCTAGTAGTGGGCTTCAGTAGGCCTTTAACCTCATCAGGGCCGGCCTCTGCAGTTGTTTGGACCAACACCACTGGGGGGCGCACATACAGCAGACCACTAATGTTTTTATTCCGCTTAGATCATGGGTGTCAAATCTGGCCCACAGTGTAATTTAATTTGGCCCTTTTTCACACTTTGGCAACCCTTGTGATTTTTCTGGGAGACTCCCAAAGTTCTGTGCCCCTCCGGAAAATCTCCCGGGTCAACCATTCTCCCAAATTTCTCCCGATTTCCACCTGGACAAATGTCCTCTTCAACCTGTCGTCACGTCTGCTTTTCCTCCATACTAACTGCGTGCCGGCCCAGTCGCGTAATATATGCGGCTCATACACACACACACACACACACAAGTGAACGCAAGGCATACTTGGTCAACAGCCATACAGGTCACACTGAGGGTGGCCGTATAAACAACTTTAACACGGTTACAAATATGCGCCACACGGTGAACCCGCACCAAACAAGAATGACAAAACATATTTCGGGAGAACACATAAACGCAACAGAACAAATACCCGGAACCCCTTGCAGCACTAACTCATCCGGGACGCTCCAATATATTTTGATATTTACCTCAGAAGGCTGCAAATAGAAAAGAGGCATTCCATTTTTATTTAAATTTTATTGGATATGCCTTTGATTATTATTTGAAACTGGATTTTGCATGTCACTATGAAGTTATATAAGCCCTGCTTGTTCAATATTCAATGCAAAACTTGTTAAAAGGTTATTAATTTGTTCAGTTTTAAATTTTGGCCCACTCTGTGTTTGAGTTTGACACCTCCTGGCTTAGACGGACTGAATGTCCTCATGGATAAAATGATACTTTTTATTCAGGAGTGTGGATTTAACGGCGTCGCGTTCTTCATGAAGCCCATAGAGATCATTGCCAGTTGAGTTTTGCTTTGCACGTCGTCGCTGACATATTTTTACAACAAAGGGGATGTGCATTTTTTGCCTAGCATTGATAATGTAAGACAAGCTGACTGATGTATTTTTTGTTAGATAAAGGCGGGTATCTATTCTGTCCATAAAACCCAAGAATAAAACCAGCCAAAAAGCGCCAGAAATGGTTAATTTACATTTTGGCACTTCAACAATAAGTATTTTAGTGTTTTTACAGTAATCACGAGCTGGAATATGTTGTTATCACTGTTAAGCTCATGGAACTTTGTGCCAGATCATAAATAATGCCGCTCACCTTGATAGTAGAGGGTTGGGGACGTAATCCGACAAGTTGTTACACCCAATTTAGCCCCGGATTGAGTCATTTTTCGTCCCGGTGAGAGCAGACATTGTACAGTAAGTGATGTTTATTTACGTTTGTTGGAGAAAAATAGGCTTTTTTTTTTTTTTAATTGATGCTTAAAATGATCAAAACACATCATAGAGTGGCCGTGTCACCAACTTGATGGTTGCAGGTTCGATTCCCGCTTGTGCCATCCTAGTTACTGCCGTTGTGTCCTTGGGCAAGACACTTTACCCACCTGCTCCCAGTGCCACCCACACTGCTTTATATGTAATTTAGATATTGGGTTTCACTATGTAAAGCGCTTTGAGTCATTAGAGAAAAGCGCTATATAAATATAATTCACTTCACACTTCACTTCATCTATTCCATCCATGACACCCAGGAATAAAACCAGCTAAAAAGCACCAAAAATGGTTCATTTACATTTTGGCACTTCAATAATAAGTATTTTAGTGTTTTTACAGTAATCACGAGCTGGACTATGTTGTCATCACTGTTAAGCTCATGGAACTTTATGCCAGATCATAAATAATGCCGCTCACCTTGATAGTAGAGGGTTGAGGACGTAATCTGACAAGTTGTTACACTCAATTTAGCCCCGGCAATGGCAAGGATTGAGTCATTTTTCGTCCCGGTGAGAGCAGACGTTGTACAGTAAGTGATGTTTATTTACGTTTGTTGGAGAAAAATAAGCTTTTTTTTTTTTTTTAATTGATGCTTAAAATGATCAAAACACATCATAGAGTGGCCGTGTCACCAACTTGATGGTTGCAGGTTCGATTCCCGCTTGTGCCATCCTAGTCACTGCCGTTGTGTCCTTGGGCAAGACACTTTACCCACCTGCTCCCAGTGCCACCCACACTGGTTTATATGTAATTTAGATATTGGGTTTCACTATGTAAAGCGCTTTGAGTCATTAGAGAAAAGCGCTATATAAATATAATTCACTTCACTTCATCTATTCCATCCATGACACCCAGGAATAAAACCAGCCAAAAAGCGCCAAAAATAGTTCATTTACATTTTGGCACTTCAATAATAAGTATTTTAGTTTTTTTACAGTAATCACGAGCTGGACTATGTTGTTATCACTGTTGAGCTCATGGAACTTTATGCCAGATCATAAATAATGCCGCTCACCTTGATAGTAGAGGGTTGAGGACGTAATCCGACAAGTTGTTACACCCAATTTAGCCCCGGCAATGGCAAGGATTGAGTCATTTTTCGTCCCGGTGAGAGCAGAAGTTGTACAGTAAGTGACGTGTATTTACGTTTGTTGGAGAAAAATAAGCTTTTTTTTTTTTTAATTGATGCTTAAAATGATTAAAACACTCGGTTGGTAGAGTGGCCGTGTCAGCAACTTGAGGGTTGCAGGTTCGATTCCCGCTTCCGCCATCCTAGTCACTGCCGTTGTGTCCTTGGGCAAGACACTTTACACACCTGCTCCCAGTGCCACCCACACTGGTTTAAATGTAACGTAGATATTGGGTGTCACTATGTCAAGCGCTTTGAGTCACTAGAGAAAAGCGCTATATAAATATATTTTACAAAATATACACACTGGATACATTGTCAGGATTAATGTGGTCAACGTATATAAAATAAATACTAAATCAGATAAGGCTCAGAATGATTTCTTAGCTCGGTTGGTAGAGCGGCTGTGCCAGCAACTTGAGGGTTGCAGGTTCGATTCCCGCTTCCGCCATCCTAGTCACTGCCGTTGTGTCCTTGGGCAAGACACTTTACCCACCTGCTCCCAGTGCCACCCACACTGGTTTAAATGTAACTTAGATATTGGGTTTCACTATGTAAAGCGCTTTGAGTCACTAGAGAAAAGCGCTATATAACTATAATTCACTTCACAAATCAACAGGAAGTTGGCAAAAACACTTTCAAAACAACATTTTCCTAAAAAAATGTCATTTTTGCCTCTGAGCTGTAATTTGACCCCCTTAACATGCTTCAAAACTCACCAAATTTGACACACACATCAGGACGGGTGAAAATTGCGAACTAATCAAAAAAACTAAACTCAAAATTGCGCTCTAGCGCCCCCTAGGAAGAAAACACAGACAAAACGGTCTGTAACTTCCAGTAGGAATGTCGTAGAAACATGAAACAAAAACCACTAAGTAGGTCTCGGTTAGACCTATATTTCATACACTAACACCCCCCGACTAAAATCAACAGGAAGTTTGCTATTCCCGCTTTAATACAAAAGATGGCTAAAAAATGTCGCTCTTTTTCAAACATTATCTCCTCTGAGGTCGTTTCGGCTTCAAATAAGCTCAGAAGAGCGATTGAACCTTTCTGATTAAAACTTAAAGAGTTTTTAATTAGTACCCCGGTTTGGGATTTTATGAGCCCGCAAAGAACCATTGCGCTGCAGCTGCTGTTGTCGCAAAATGGCGGCTTTCTGCTCATAAAAAACTGTAGGACTGTCATACACACATGAAACAAAAACCTCAATGTAGGTCTCACTTAGGCCTATATTTCATACACTGACCGCCCCCAACTAAAATCAACTGGAAGTTTGCTATTCCCACTTCAATACAACAACTGCATTAGAGTTTCAAAATGGCGGCACCAAGGCGTCCTTATAAAATGCCCGAGCATCTGTGTAATCATCCATCCATCTTCTACCGCTTATCTGGGCTTGGGTCGCGGGGGCAGCAGCCAAAGCAGTCCTGTCCATCGCTGCTTGCAACTTTAATTTGATATTTAGAATGCATAAAATAAGGAATAAAGTGTTCTTGTCTTCTATTAGTCCTGCTAAAATATGAGTTCCCTTTTGAAGTTTGTGTTTTAGCAGAACGGTTTAAGCAAAGATACGGTACGGTATAGCTCGGTTGGTAGAGCGGCCGTGCCAGCAACTTGAGGGTTGCAGGTTCGATCCCCGCTTACACCATCCTAGTCACTGCCGTTGTGTCCTTGGGCAAGACACTTTACCCACCTGCTCCCAGTGCCACCCACACTGGTTTAAATGTAACTTAGATATTGGGTTTCACAATGTAAAGCGCTTTGAGTCACTAGAGAAAAGCGCTATATAAATATAATTCACTTCACTTCACAGTGGGGCAAAAAGGTATTTAGTCAGCCAGCGATTGTGCAAGTTCTCCCACTTCAAAGGATGAAAGAGGTCTGTAATTCTCATCATAGGCTACAACTGTGAGAGACAGAATGTGGGAAAAAAATCCAGGAATTCACATTGTAGGAATTTTAAAGAATTTATTTGTGGAAAATAAGTATTTGGTCAACCATTCAAAGCTCTCACTGATGGAAGGAGGTTTTGGCTCAAAATCTCACGATTCATTCTTTCCTTAACACGGATCAATCGTCCTGTCCCCTTAGCAGAAAAACAGCCCCAAAGCATGATGTTTCCACCCCCATGCTTCACAGTAGGTATGGTGTTCTTGGGATGCAACTCAGTATTCTTCTTCCTCCAAACACGACCAGTTGAGTTTATACCAAAAAGTTCTATTTTGGTTTCATCTGACCACATGACATTCTCCCAATCCTCTGCTGTATCATCCATGTATCCATTTTGGTATAAACTCAACTGGTCGTGTTTGGAGGGAAGAAAAATACTGAGTTGCATCCCAAGAACACCACACCTACTGTGAAGCATGGGGGTGGAAACATCATGCTTTGGGGCTGTTTTTCCGCTAAGGGGACAGGACGATTGATCCGTGTTAAGGAAAGAATGAATGGGGCCATGTATCGTGAGATTTGGAGCCAAAACCTCCTTTGAATGGTTGACCAAATACTTATTTTCCACAAATAAATTCTTTAAAATTCCTACAAAGTGAATTCCTGGATTTTTTTTCCCCACATTCTGTCTCTCACAGCTGAAGTGTACCTATGATGAAAATTACAGACCTCTTTCATCCTTTGAAGTGGGAGAACTTGCACAATCGCTGGCTGACTAAATACTTTTTTGCCCCACTGTTTATCTAAAGATGATTAGTTTTTCATAGTTTTTGCCCGTTTGCCTGGTGAATCAAACTATATTCTCATTTTTGACCTTTTTATATAAACTTTGGACCATGTGCACACACCTCACAGCTAAATCTACTTCTGGCAACTAAGTAAAGCTTAGTTTATCACTGTTAATTGGTTCCGGCCTGACCGTGGTAAGTTACTTAATTGATTTTGAATGGAATATTTTGTATAGCTGATGTTCATGACTTGGTAAATAGGTTTTCAGGATGAAATCTAGTCTTGGTACCAACTAACATTCCGGATCAAACAGGGCCAGAAAGCAAATGTTTAGCACCAAAAGCCGCCTTCGGTCCACTTGTGGACAACTTGTAAAGGTTTGCTTCTAACCCAGAACCTCTGGCCTCCACAGAGCTCCAAATGTCGCAGTGTCTTCGCGTCCAGCCAGAAACTGGACGGGTACAAGCGTCAGGACCGCCAGCTGGCTCAATTCAACGATTACAATTTTGTCTTCACAAGCTACGCCAAGAACCGCCAGCAGAAGAGCTGAAGGTGGAGGATGAAGAAGAAGAAGAAGAAGAAGCGTAGAGAAGTCGAAAGCTCCTCTCCCGGCCAGGACAGCAGGCAGCGTTTATCTTCCACTTGGCGTTGTTGTATCTTGCATGCTAGCTCTTTTCTCTCTTTCCGTACGCTAGCTCGCGCTTGCTGTGACCTTCAAGTGCATGTAGACACGCTTACCACCAGAGGTCTCTTCCTGCAGGTCTGCCCCCTAATCCCCCACAGACAGGGCTTCCGCCCACATTAGCTTCCACACCCTGACCTGCTCAGATTGCTCCGCTCCATCCAGTTAAGATTGGTCCACTTCAACGAGTTCAGTTTGGTCCACTTCATCTAGTGCAGATTAGTCCACTTCATCTAGTGCAGATTGGTCCACTTCATGTAGTTCAATTTGGTCCACTTCATCTAGTTCAGTTTGGTCCACTTCATCGAGTTCAGTTTGGTCCACTTCATCTACCCCCTTTAGTGCAGATTGGTCCGCTTCATTTAGTTCCAGTTTGGTCCACTTCATCTAGTTCAGTTTGGTCCACTTCATCGAGTTCAGTTTGGTCCACTTCATCTACCCCCTTTAGTGCAGATTGGTCTGCTTCATTTAGTTCAGTTTGTTCCACTTCATGTAGTGCAGTTTGGTCCACTTCATCTACCCCCTTTAGTGCAGTTTGGTCCGCTTCATTTAGTTCAGTTTGGTCCACTTCATCTAGTGCAGATTGGTCCACTTCATTTAGTTCAGTTTGGTCCACTTCATCTAGTGCAGATTGGTCCACTTCATCTACCCCCTTTTGTGCAGATTGGTCCACTTCATCTAGTGCAGATTGGTCCACTTCATGTAGTGCAGTTTGGTCCACTTCATCTAGTGCAGATTGGTCCACTTCATGTAGTGCAGTTTGGTCCACTTCATCTAGTGCAGATTGGTCCACTTCATGTAGTGCAGTTTGGTCCACTTCATCTACCCCCTTTAGTGCAGTTTGGTCCGCTTCATTTAGTTCAGTTTGGTCCGCTTCATCTAGTGCAGATTGTTCCACTTCATCTAGTGCAGATTGGTCCACTTCATCTACCCCCTTTAGTGCAGATTGGTCTGCTTCATTTAGTTCAGTTTGTTCCACTTCATGTAGTGCAGTTTGGTCCACTTCATCTACCCCCTTTAGTGCAGTTTGGTCCACTTCATTTAGTTCAGTTTGGTCCACTTCATGTAGTGCAGATTGGTCCACTTCATCTACCCCCTTTAGTGCAGTTTGGTCCGCTTCATTTAGTTCAGTTTGGTCCACTTCATGTAGTGCAGTTTGGTCCACTTCATCTACCCCCTTTAGTGCAGTTTGGTCCGCTTCATTTAGTGCAGATTGGTCCACTTCATTTAGTTCAGTTTGGTCCACTTCATCTAGTTCAATTTGGTCCACTTCATTTAGTTCAGTTTGGTCCACTTCATCGAGTTCAGTTTGGTCCACTTCATCTACCCCCTTTAGTGCAGTTTGGTCCGCTTCATTTAGTTCAGTTTGGTCCACTTCATGTAGTGCAGTTTGGTCCACTTCATCTACCCCCTTTAGTGCAGTTTGGTCCGCTTCATTTAGTTCAGTTTGGTCCGCTTCATCTAGTGCAGATTGGTCCACTTCATCTAGTGCAGATTGGTCCACTTCATCTACCCCCTTTAGTGCAGATTGGTCTGCTTCATTTAGTTCAGTTTGGTCCACTTCATTTAGTTCAGTTTGGTCCACTTCATGTAGTGCAGATTGGTCCACTTCATCTACCCCCTTTAGTGCAGATTGGTCCGCTTCATCTAGTGCAGATTGGTCCACTTCATTTAGTTCAGTTTGGTCCACTTCATGTAGTGCAGATTGGTCCACTTCATCTACCCCCTTTAGTGCAGTTTGGTCCGCTTCATTTAGTTCAGTTTGGTCCACTTCATGTAGTGCAGTTTGGTCCACTTCATCTACCCCCTTTAGTGCAGTTTGGTCCGCTTCATTTAGTGCAGATTGGTCCACTTCATTTAGTTCAGTTTGGTCCACTTCATCTAGTTCAATTTGGTCCACTTCATTTAGTTCAGTTTGGTCCACTTCATCGAGTTCAGTTTGGTCCACTTCATGTAGTGCAGTTTGGTCCACTTCATCTACCCCCTTTAGTGCAGATTGGTCTGCTTCATTTAGTTCAGTTTGTTCCACTTCATGTAGTGCAGATTGGTCCACTTCATCTAGTTCAGTTTGGTCCACTTCATGTAGTGCAGTTTGGTCCACTTCATCTAGTTCAATTTGGTCCACTTCATTTAGTTCAGTTTGGTCCACTTCATCGAGTTCAGTTTGGTCCACTTCATCTACCCCCTTTAGTGCAGTTTGGTCCGCTTCATTTAGTTCAGTTTGGTCCACTTCATGTAGTGCAGTTTGGTCCACTTCATCTACCCCCTTTAGTGCAGTTTGGTCCGCTTCATTTAGTTCAGTTTGGTCCGCTTCATCTAGTGCAGATTGGTCCACTTCATCTAGTGCAGATTGGTCCACTTCATCTACCCCCTTTAGTGCAGATTGGTCTGCTTCATTTAGTTCAGTTTGGTCCACTTCATTTAGTTCAGTTTGGTCCACTTCATGTAGTGCAGATTGGTCCACTTCATCTACCCCCTTTAGTGCAGATTGGTCCGCTTCATCTAGTGCAGATTGGTCCACTTCATTTAGTTCAGTTTGGTCCACTTCATGTAGTGCAGATTGGTCCACTTCATCTACCCCCTTTAGTGCAGTTTGGTCCGCTTCATTTAGTTCAGTTTGGTCCACTTCATGTAGTGCAGTTTGGTCCACTTCATCTACCCCCTTTAGTGCAGTTTGGTCCGCTTCATTTAGTGCAGATTGGTCCACTTCATTTAGTTCAGTTTGGTCCACTTCATCTAGTTCAATTTGGTCCACTTCATTTAGTTCAGTTTGGTCCACTTCATCGAGTTCAGTTTGGTCCACTTCATGTAGTGCAGTTTGGTCCACTTCATCTACCCCCTTTAGTGCAGATTGGTCTGCTTCATTTAGTTCAGTTTGTTCCACTTCATGTAGTGCAGATTGGTCCACTTCATCTAGTTCAGTTTGGTCCACTTCATGTAGTGCAGTTTGGTCCACTTCATCTACCCCCTTTAGTGCAGTTTGGTCCGCTTCATTTAGTTCAGTTTGGTCCGCTTCATCTAGTGCAGATTGGTCCACTTCATTTAGTTCAGTTTGGTCCACTTCATGTAGTGCAGATTGGTCCACTTCATGTAGTGCAGTTTGGTCCACTTCATCTACCCCCTTTTAGTGCAGTTTGGTCCGCTTCATCTAGTGCAGATTGGTCCACTTCATCAAGTGCATTTTGGTCCACTTCATCTACCCCCTTTAGTGCAGTTTGGTCCGCTTCATTTAGTTCAGTTTGGTCTGCTTCATCTAGTGCAGATTGGTCCACTTCATCTAGTTCAGATTGGTCCACTTCATCAAGTGCATTTTGGTCCACTTCATCTACCCCCTTTAGTGCAGTTTGGTCCGCTTCCTTTAGTTCAGTTTGGTCAGCTTCATCTAGTGCAGATTGGTCCACTTCATTTAGTTCAGTTTGGTCCACTTCATGTAGTGCAGATTGGTCCACTTCATTTAGTTCAGTTTGTTCCACTTCATCTAGTGCAGATTGGTCCACTTCATGTAGTGCAGTTTGGTCCACTTCATCTACCCCCTTTAGTGCAGTTTGGTCCGCTTCATTTAGTTCAGTTTGGTCCGCTTCATCTAGTGCAGATTGGTCCACTTCATCTAGTTCAGATTGGTCCACTTCATCAAGTGCATTTTGGTCCACATCATCTACCCCCTTTAGTGCAGTTTGGTCCGCTTCATTTAGTTCAGTTTGGTCTGCTTCATTTAGTTCAGTTTGGTCTGCTTCATCTGGTGCACATTGGTCCACTTCATCTAGTGCGGATTGGTCCACTTCATCTACCCCCTTTAGTGCAGATTGGTCTGCTTCATTTAGTTCAGTTTTGGTCCACTTCATCGTCCCCCCTCTAGTGCAGATTGGTCCACTTCATTTAGTTCAGTTTGTTCCACTTCATCCACCTCCTCTAGTTAATTTTGGTCCACTACATCTAGTTCAGTTTTTTCCACTTCATCCACCTCCTCTAGTTCAGATTGGTTTGCTTCATCCAGTTCAGTTTGGTCCACTTAATTTAGTTCGGTTTGGTCAACTTCTCCCGCCCCCTCTAATTGCACTTTAAGTGTCCATGAATGTGTACAGTGGTGGTCAAAAGTGTAGGTACACCTGTAAAGAAGATGATGTCATGGCTGTCTTGACTTTCCAATCATTTCTTCATTTTTGGTGATGTAGTGATTGGAGCACATACTTGTTGCTCACAAAAAACATTCATGAAGTTTTCTTCTTTTATGAATCTATTACTGAAAATGTGAGCAATCAAAAGTTTACGTACAGCAATGTTCATCTTTGCTTACCTGCAATAAGGCGTTTTTGGTAGCCATCCACTAGCTTCTGCTTACATTGTTCACCACGACATTGCTGCAATTCAGCTGAATGTGTTGCTTCTTCAGCATTGTCCGCGCCTTTAAGTCAGGACAATGCTGAAGAAACAAGTCCTGACATGATGTTGCGTGCACACAATGTAATATTAGTTGCTCGATCATCTAGTAAAGCTGAAGACGTCCTCAAGTCTTCCACACTGGAACTGACTCTTTTATTCAAGTCCTGCTGCTCGTCTTATTAGTCAGCATGTTGACGGCCAACCTGATTTATTTCTATTGTAGTTTGTGGACATGTGACTTGGACAGGAAGCGGTGCCGGACCTCCAAGGCCCCAGTCTAACGTCCACAACCGAGTCCGGTCTATTCTGCTGAAGTCTGCAGTCACATACAGTGGGGCCAAAAAGTATTTAGTCAGCCATCGATGGTGCAAGTTCTCCCACTTCAAAGGATGAAAGAGGTCTGTAATTTTCATCATAGGTACACTTCAACTGTGAGAGACAGAATGTGAAAAAAAAATCCAGGAATTCACATTGTAGGAATTTTAAAGAATTTATTTGTGGAAAATAAGTATTTGGTCGACCATTCAAAGGAGGTTTTGGCTCAAAATCTCACGATACATGGCCCCATTCATTCTTTCCTTAACACGGATCAATCGTCCTGTCCCCTTAGCAGAAAAACAGCCCCAAAGCATGATGTTTCCACCCCCATGCTTCACAGTAGGTATGGTGTTCTTGGGATGCAACTCAGTATTCTTCCTCCAAACACGACGAGTTGAGTTTATACCAAAAAGTTCTATTTTGGTTTCATCTGCCCACATGACATTCTCCCAATCCTCTGCTGTATCATCCATGTGCTCTCTGGCAAACTTCAGGCGGGCCTGGACATGCACTGGCTTAAGCAGGGGGACACGTCTGGCACTGCAGGATTGGGAGAATGTCATGTGGTCAGATGAAACCAAAATAAAACTTTTTGGTATTAACTGGTCGTGTTTGGAGGAAGAAGAATACTGAGTTGCATCCCAAGAACACCATACCTACTGTGAAGCATGGGGGTGGAAACATCATGCTTTGGGGCTGTTTTTCTGCTAAAGGGGACAGGACGATTGATCCGTGTTAAGGAAAGAATGAATGGGGCCATGTATCGTGAGATTTTGAGCCAAAACCTTTGAATGGTTGACCAAATACTTATTTTCCACAAATTCTTTAAAATTCCTACAATGTGAATTCCTTGTCTCTCGGGCTTCACGGTGGCAGAAGGGGTTAGTGCGTCTGCCTCACAATACGAAGGTCCTGCAGTCCTGGGTTCTCAAATCCAGGCTCAGGACCTTTCTGTGTGGAGTTTGCATGTTCTCCCCGTGAATGCGTGGGTTCCCTCCGGGTACTCCGGCTTCCTCCCACTTCCAAAGACATGCACCTGGGGATAGGTTGATTGGCAACACTAAATTGGCCCTAGTGTGTGAATGTTGTCCGTCTATCTGTGTTGGCCCTGTGATGAGGTGGCGACTTGTCCAGGCTGTACACCGCCTTCTGCCCGATTGTAGCTGAGATAGGCGCCAGCGACCCCAAAAAGGGAATAAGCGGTAGAAAATGTATAGATGGATTCCGTCTCTCACAGTTGAAGTGTACCTATGATGAAAATGACAGATCTCTTTCATCCTTTGAAGTGGGAGAACTTGCAGACTAAATACTTTTTTGCCCCACTAGTTGATCGTACGTGGTTAAGTCCTCAGGCAAGAGGTCAAAGTGCATCCAGCAGATTTGAGCGCAGCAGTCTGAGCATGTCAGGGTCCTTCTGGATCGTTCTGGTGCCCGGGTTTATTTTTGTTTATATGCTGTGAATTCTTTTGTTTTCCTTTTTTGTGTGCATCACTGGTCCCGTGTGGGCTGGAAGTCAGCGTGTCACGTAGCCTCAACTTAGCTCTTTGAGGACTTCTCAGCCCCAACGTCAATCACATGCATGTCGAACATCCGCCAGCACCAAGTTCCAGTCCTTGGATTAGTTCTCTCTGGAGGAGCCACGTAGGCGCCAGTTAGTCACGGTTGAAACTCACCAATATTTAATCATTTTTGGTCTTCATTGTAACATTTTTTCACCGCTTCTTTGTTTGCCTTGGACCAATTTTACCACAACAAAATCGCCAGGCTCGTTTTGGTAGTGGTTGAGATCTCCCGAGTACCGGAGTGATGATGCAACACTCGGACCCTTGTAGGGTGGAGACCAGCCTGCAAGGGGATACATTTTTAAAAAGATGCCCCCCACGTCGGGGAATTAGGGTGCTGTCGGATTCAGAAAACATCGCTCTTGTCATTCTTTTGCTGTTCTTTGGGTGATGGAAATGTGCTAAAAATAAATAAATAAAATGATATCTGTGCTCTGAGCTTGATGCTGAAATAAAAAAAAAAAATTCATCCGTGCTTTGTGGTGTGAATAATTGTAGCAGGTCTGGTTGGAGGAATGTGACTTAAAGTCATTCCTGGTCTAAGAATTTACAGCTGCTGTTCATATTATTAGAATATCATGAAAAAGTTGATTTATTTCAGTAATTCTATTCAGAACGTGAAACTTACATATTATATCAATTCATTACACACATAGTGATGTATTTGAAATGTTTATTTCTTTCAATTTTGATGATTAGTACTGAAAATCCCAAATTCAGTATCTCAGAAAATTAGAATATTAGTTAAGACTAGTACCAAAAAATATTTTTTAGAAATGTGGGCCGACTGATCGTGAGATGGACAGGCGGATCGGTGCGGCGTCTTCAGTAATGCGGACGTTGTACCGATCCGTTGTGGTGAAGAAGGAGCTGAGCCGGAAGGCAAAGCTCTCAATTTACCGGTCGATCTACGTTCCCATCCTCACCTATGGTCATGAGCTTTGGGTCATGACCGAAAGGATAAGATCACGGGTACAAGCGGCCCAAATGAGTTTCCTCCGCTCTCCCTTAGAGATAGGGTGAGAAGCTCTGTCATCCGGGAGGAACTCAAAGTAAAGCCGCTGCTCCTCCACATGGAGAGGAGCCAGATGAGGTGGTTCGGGCATCTGGTCAGGATGCCACCCGAACGCCTCCCTAGGGAGGTGTTTAGGGCACGTCCAACCGGTAGGAGGCCACGGGGAAGACCCAGGACACGTTGGGAAGACTATGTCTCCCGGCTGGCCTGGGAACGCCTCGGGATCCCCCGGGAAGAGCTAGACGAAGTGGCTGGGGAGAGGGAAGTCTGGGTTTCCCTGCTTAGGCTGTTGCCCCCGCGACCCGACCTCGGATAAGCGGAAGATGATGGATGGATGGGCCAACTGAAAAGCATGAACATGGAAAGTTTCAGCATGTACGGCAATCAATATTTAGTTGCAGCTCCTTCTGCCTGAATTGCTGCAGCAATACGGCGTGGTATAAAGTCGACCAGTCTGTCGCACTCCTCAGGTGTTAGGAGAGCCCAGGTTGCTTTAATAGTGGCCTTAAGCTCTTCAGCATTGTTGGGTCTGGCATCTGGCATCTTCCGCTTCACAATACCTCATAGCTTTTCTATCAATCAATCAATCAATGTTTATTTATATAGCCCCAAATCACAAATGTCTCAAAGGGCTGCACAAACCATTACGACTACAACATCCTCGGAAGAACCCACAAAAGGGCAAGGAAAACTCACACCCAGTGGGCAGGGAGAATTCACATCCAGTGGGACGCCAGTGACAATGCTGACTATGAGAAACCTTGGAGAGGACCTCAGATGTGGGCAACCCCCCCTCCTCTAGGGGAACGAAAGCAATGGATGTCGAGCGGGTCTAACATGATACTGTGAAAGTTCAATCCATAGTGGCTCCAACACAGCCGCGAGAGTTCAATTCAAAGCGGATCCAAGACAGCAGCGAGAGTCCCGTCCACAGGAAACCATCCCAAGCGGAGGCGGATCAGCCCACGTAGAGATGTCCCCAACCGATACAGGCGAGCTGTCCATCCTGGGTCTCGACTCTGGACAGCCAGTACTTCATCCATGGTCATCGGACCGGACCCCCTCCACAAGGGAGGGGGGGACATAGGAGAAAGAAAAGAAGCGGCAGATCAACTGGTCTAAAAAGGAGGTCTATTTAAAGGCTAGAGTATACAGATGAGTTTTAAGGTGAGACTTAAATGCTTCTACTGAGGTAGCATCTCGAACTGTAACCGGGAGGGCATTCCAGAGTGCTGGAGCCCGAACGGAAAACGCTCGGGGGTTCAGGTCAGGTGAGTTTGCAGGGATACCACGGTCCTTAAACCAGGTACTGGTAGATTTGGCTCTGTGTGCCGGCGCCAAGTCGTGTTGGAAAATGAAATCTTCACCTTCATAAAATTGGTCCGCGGTAGGCAGCATAAAGTGTTCTAAAAGTTCCTGGTAGACTGCTGCATTGAGCCTAGATCTCAGGAAACACAGTGGACCAACACCAGCAGATGACATGGCACCCCAGACCAGTACCCATTGTGGAAATTTGACACTGGACTTCAGGCAAGGTGGATTCTGTGCCCCTCCTGTCTTCCTCCAGTCTCTGGGACCTTGATTTCCAAAGGAGACACAAAATTGACTTTCATCTGAAAACATAACTTTGGACCACTCAGCAGCAGTCCAGTCCTTTTTGTGTCTCTTATTCAAGAGTGGCTTTACACAAGGAATGCGACAGCTGAAGCCCATATCTTGCATACGTCGGTGCGTGGTGGTTCTTGAAGCACTGACTCCAGCTGCAGTCCAGTCTTTGTGGATATCCCCCACATTTTTGAATCGGTTTTGTTTGACAATCCTCTCCAGGGCATCCCTCTTGCTTGTATACTTTTTTTCTACCACATCTTTGTCTTCCCTCGGCCTCGCTATTAATGTGCTTTGACACAGAGCTCTGGGAACATCCAACCTCTTTGGCAATGACCTTTTGTGTCCTTCTTTAAAGTATCAATGGTCATCTTTTGTCTTTTGTCTAGCATTAAAAGATTACAGTTGGTACAAAATGCGGCTGCTAGACTTTTGACAAGAACAAGAAAGTTTGATCACATTACGCCTGTACTGTATATACCTTTATATACATATATACATACATATATACCTATACTGGCTCACCAGCACTGGCTTCCTGTGCACTTAAGATGTGACTTTAAGGTTTTACTACTTACGTATAAAATACTACACGGTCTAGCTCCATCCTATCTTGCCGATTGTATTGTACCATATGTCCCGGCAAGAAATCTGCCTTCAAAGGACTCCGGCTTATTAGTGATCCCCAAAGCCCAAAAAAAGTCTGCGGGCTATAGAGCTTTTTCATTTCGGGCTCCAGTACTCTGGAATGCCCTCCCGGTAACAGTTCGAGATGCCACCTCAGTAGAAGCATTTAAGTCTCACCTTAAAACTCATTTGTATACTCTAGCCTTTAAATAGACTCCCTTTTTAGACCAGTTGATCTGCCGTTTCTTTTCTTTTTCTTCTATGTCCCACTCTCCCTTGTGGAGGGGGTCCGGTCCGGTCCGATCCGGTGGCCATGTACTGCTCGCCTGTGTATCGGCTGGGGACATCTCTGCGCTGCTGATCCGCCTCCGCTTGGGATGGTTTCCTGCTGGTTCCGCTGTGAACGGGACTCTCGCTGCTGTGTTGGATCCGCTTTGGACTGGACTCTCGCGACTGTGTTGGATCCATTATGGATTGAACTTTCACAGTATCATGTTAGACCCGCTCGACATCCATTGCTTTCCTCCTCTCCAAGGTTCTCATAGTCATCATTGTCACCGACGTCCCACTGGGTGTGAGTTTTCCTTGCCCTTATGTGGGCCTACCGAGGATGTCGTAGTGGTTTGTGCAGCCCTTTGAGACACTAGTGATTCAGGGCTATATAAGTAAACATTGATTGATTGATTGATCTTTTGGACAGTTGTCAAGTCAGCAGTCCTCCCCATGATTGTGTGTCCTACAGAATCCAAACGAGAGACCATTTAAAGGCTTTTCCAGGTGTTTTGAGGTGTGAATTATATTTATATAGCGCTTTTCTCAAGTGACTCAAAGCGCTTTACATAGTGACACCCAATATCTAAGTTACATTTAAACCAGTGTGGGTGGCACTGGGAGCAGGTGGGTAAAGTGTCTTGCCCAAGGACACAACGGCAGTGACTAGGATGGCACAAGCGGGAATCGAACCTGCATCCCTCAAGTTGCTGGCACGGCCACTCTACCAGCCGAGCTATGCTGCCCCACAGGTAGTTAGCTAATTAGAGTGTGGCACCAGGTGTCTTCAATATCTGACCTTTTCACCATATTCTCATTTTCTGAGATGTTGAATTTAGGGTTTTCATTGGTTGTCAGCTATAATCTCCTTTTTGGCAAAAAAAAAAAAACACTTGAAATGTATCAGTCTGTTTGGAACGAATGTATACATTCTACAAGTTTGACTTTCTAAATGGAATTAATGATATTCTAATAATATGACCAGCACCTGTATTTACTATCATTTGGATGAAGATGGGGCAGCACGGGGGTAGAGGGGTTAGTGCGTCTGCCTCACAATACGAAGGTCCTGAGTAGTCAGGGTTCAATCCCAGGCTGGGGATCTTTCTGTGTGGTTTGCATGTCCTCCCTGTGACTTTGTGGGTTCTACTCCGGCTTCCTCCCACCTCAAAGACATGCACCTGCGTCAAGAGTCCTGTTCAGGTCTCCTTGGACCTCTTCCTTCCCCTTGGGGGCGGGGCAAGGTCTGGCTGGGGTCATTTCATAAAAGTCAGAGAGAAGTAAGGCGATCTTTTCTTTTGTAAAGTTAATTTATGCAGCAGATGTAGATTATCTACTCCAGGTCGCCCGTAAAGACCAGATGAGTCGCCCGCTGGTCTGTTCTAAAAATAGCTCAAATAGCAGCACTTACCAGTGAGCTGCCTCTATTTTTTAAATTGTATTTATTTACTAGCAAGCTGGTCTCGCTTTGCTGGACATTTTTAATTCTAAGAGAGACAAAACTCAAATAGAATTTGAAAATCCAAGAAAATATTTTAAAGACTTGGTCTTCACTTGTTTAATTAAATGAATTCATTTTTTTTTTTTTTTACTTATAACTTTCGGAAAGATAATTTTGAGAAAAAATACAATCTTAAAAATGATTTGAAAATTTTTAAACACATTTACCTTTTTACCTTTTAAATTCCTTTTCTTTCCTGACAATTTAAATCAATGTTCAAGTACATTTCTTTTTTTTATTGTAAAAAATAATAAATGTTAATTTAATTCTTCATTTTAGCTTCTGTTTTTTTGACTAATAATATTTGTGAAATATTTCTTCAAATTTAAGATTAAAATTCCCAAAAAATGACTCTGGCAAATCTAGAAAATCTGTAAAATTAAATTTAAATCTTATTTCAAAGTCTTTTGAATTTCTATTAAAGTTTTTGTTCATTTAAATATTGTAAAGACTTGGTGTTCACTTGTTTAATAAATTCATTTATGTTTTTACTTTGCTTCTTATAACTTTCAGAAAGACAATTGAAAAAAAAAAACCTTAAAAATGATTTGAGGATTTTTAAACAAATATACCTTTTTTACCTTTTAAATTCCTTCCTCTTCTTTCCTGACAATTTAAATCAATGTTCAAGTACATTATTTTTTTTAATTGTAAAGAATAATAAATACATTTTTATTTAATGCTTCATTTTAGCTTCTGTTTTTTTGATGAATATTTGTAAAATATTTCTTCAAATTTATGATTAAAATTCCCAAAAAATATTCTGGCAAATCTAGAAAATCTGTAGAATCAATTTAAAATTTTATTCCAAAGTCTTTTGAATTTCTTTTAAAATTTTTGTTCTGGAAAATCTAGAAGAAATAATGATTTGTCTTTGTTAGAAATATAGCTTGGTCCAATTTGTTATATATTCTAACAAAGTGCAGATTGGATTTTAAACTATTTAAAACATGTCATCAAAATTCAAAAAAAAAATATCTTAATCAGAAAAAATTACTAATGATGTTCCATAAATTATTATTTTTTAATTTTTTCAAAAAGATTGGAATTAGCTAGTTTTTCCTCTCCTTTTTTTCGGTTGAATTTTACATTTTAAACAGTCGAAATTGAAGATAAACTGTTTCAAAATTTAGTTTTCTTTTTTTTTCGTGTTTTCTCCTCTTTTAAATCGTTCAATTAAATGTTTTTTTTCATCATTTATTCTCTACAAAATAACTTCCGTAAAAGGAAAAAAAATGTACGACGGAATGACAGACATAAATACCCTTTTTTATATATATATAGATTTATTTATTAAAGGTAAATTGAGCAAATTGGCTATTTCTGGCAATTTATTGAAGTGTGTATCAAACTGGTAGCCCTTGGCATTAATCAGTACCCAAGAAGTAGCTCTTGCTTTCCAAAAGGTTGGTGTGGCGCGCACTGCCATCTGGTGGACATTAAGTGTATTTCTATTTATTTATTTTTTATACATGAAGTGTTCATTTTCTAGGAGACTACCTCACTCTGCTTCTATAAATGTGCTGCACACACGGATGGAATTTACGTCACGTGACTAAACTCCCATACAACTATTATATTTACAGCTTTTACAAACGTTTTGTGTTTGACGTTCTGTGAAAACCACGTTTTCATTGCTTAAAAAACACCAAAACCTCAGCTATGTCAACCGAATTATGACATTTCCTTGTATTATTTTTATATATATATATTTTATATTATATTCCCTTTTTATGTTTATTTATAAATTTCAACAATAACAAACAGATAAGAAACAATAATATATTCCGTTTTAATACCGAACTAGTAAATGACGTCACTTCCGCTAGAGTCCGTGTTAGTTTCTCAATACCCGACCTGTTTTTTGTGCCTTTAAAGAAGAAATACGTAAAACGCTGCGAAAAATGATTTGTGCTGTTTTTTCCCTTTTATTTTTAAACTCATTTTGATTATTACTATTTCACAAATGTTGGTAAATGTTGCAATAAAAAAAGTTTTTTTGAATAAATAAAAAAGTGAGTTGCCATAGCATTTCCGCTAGAGTCAGGATCTCCTAGTGGAGGCTTAATGCTTTGAAATTATCAATTAAATATTGGAAAATGGTTAAAAAAATACAAAAGCCGTTCAATTGATGTAATTATTGGGTAACTATAAACTGATTACGTAGTGGATTTCCCTCATGGGCATCCGTATTTGTGTACGTCAATTCAACGCATGCGCAGTTGGTTCAGTAAAGTCTACACTACTGAAGTGTGTCACGGATTTCTACAATTTAGATTATTTTGCATCTTTTCCTATTTTTTATCATTATTAATTATTATTTTAAATGCTATTTGTATTTGCTTTTATTCTCATTCCTTGATAGTTTTTGCGAAAGACAACAATTGCTCAACCTGGTGGATGTTATTATGACAAAAGTGCCTTATATTTTGTGAACATTCTGCATATATGTTTTTTTTTTTTTTTTTTACAATTGTTCAATTTCAAAATAAACAATAAAATAAAAGTTTGTCTTCGTGGAGTTGCCGTAGCACTTCCGCCGGAGTCTTATTGTCCTAGTGGAGTCGCCGTAGCACTTCCGCCGCACGCAGTCACGTGGAGCCGAGCAAAGTGAAGACTTTTCGACTCGCAACACGAATAAAGTCACTCCAAGATGACTCAGTCCGACGGTATCGTGTAAGTTTGTCCACTCACGTCTTTCTTTGGCATGAATGAAACATTATGGAGGGATTTGTGTTCGTCCAACACCTAATTTTCAATGCTAACGCGTTTGATCAGTTTGTGTACATATTTTACTGAACTCTACCACGTGTTGTCAATCAATCAATAAATGTTTGTTTATATAGCCCTAAATAACAAGGGCTGTACAAACCACAACGACATCCTCGGTAGGGCCCACATAAGGGCAAGGAAAAACTCACCCCAATGGGACGTCGACAATGATGACTATGAGAAACCTTGGAGAGGACTGCATATGTGCCCCCCCCCCCCCCGAAAGCAATGGACGTCGAGCGGATCTAACATGATATTGTGAAAGTCCAATCCATAGTGGATCTAACGCAGTGGTTCTTAAAGGCCTACTGAAATGAGATTTTCTTTTTCAAACAGGGATAGCAGGTCCATTCTATGTGTCATACTTGATAGTATTGCCGTATATTTGCTGAAACGATTAAGTAGAGAACATCGACGATAAAGTTCGCAATGTTTGGTCGCTAATAAAAAAGCCTTGCCTGTACCGAAAGTAGCAGACAATGTGTGCGTGACGTCACGGGTTGTGGAGCTCCTCGCATCTGAACATTGTTTACAATCATGGCCACCAGCAGCAAGAGCTATTCCGACCGAGAAAGCGACAATTTCCCCATTTATTTGAGCGAGGATGAAAGATTCGTGGATGAGGAAATTTAGAGTGAAGGACTATCCATCCATCCATCCATTTTCTACCGCTTATTCCCTTTCGGGGTCGCGGGGGGCGCTGGCGCCTATCTCAGCTACAATAGGGCGGAAGGCGGCGTACACCCTGGACAAGTCGCCACCTCATCGCAGGACCAACACAGACAGACAGACAACATTCACACTCACATTCACACACTAGGGCCAATTTAGTGTTGCCAATCAACCTATCCCCAGGTGCATGTCTTTGGAAGTGGGAGGAAGCCGGAGTACCCGGAGGGAACCCACGCATTCACGGGGAGAACATGCAAACTCCACACAGAAAGATCCCGAGCCTGGATTTGAACCCAGGATTGCAGTACCTTCGTATTGTGAGGCAGACTCACTAACCCCTCTTCCACCGTGAAGCCGTGAAGGACTAGAAAAAAAAGGCGATTGCAGTGGGAGCGATTCAGATGTTATTAGACACATTTACTAGGATAATTCTGGAAAATCCCTTATCTGCCTATTGTGTTGCTAGTGTTTTAGTGAGATTAAATAGTACCTGTAAGTCAGAGAGGTGTGGCCACGGGTGTGTTTACCGCCAGTGTCTCTGCAGCAGGACAGAAGCTCCGCTGTCTCCGGTAAGAGCCGACTTATTACTACAATTTTCTCACCGAAAACTGCCGGTTAACATGTAGTCGGGATCCATGTTCGCTTGACCGCTCTGATCCATAGTAAAGCTTCACCTTCACCGGCTCTGTTTGTGTTGCTAAAGGCTAAAAGCTTCCCACCTACATCTTTCTTCTTTGACGTCTCCATTATTAATTGGACTAATTGCAAAAGATTCAGCAACACAGATGTCCAGAATACTGTGTAATTATGCGATTAAAGCAGGCGACTTGTAGCTTGAATCGGGCTGGAAAATAATGTCCGCTACAGGACACTTCGCCGGGAAATTTAAAATTGCAATTTAGTCAACTAAAAAGGCCGTATCGGCATGTGTTGCAATGTTAATATTTCATCATTATGATAAATGGGTTGTACTTGTATAGCGCTTTTCTACCCAAAGCGCTTTGACACTACTTCCACATTCACACACACATTCACACACTGATGGAGGGAGCTGCCATGCAAGGCGCCAACCAGCCACTCTCCCACCGCGCCACGCTGTCCCTGTTTATATATCATTGATATATAAAGTATCAGACTGCGTGGTCGGTATTAGTGGGTGTCAGTAGGCCTTTAACCTGGGTTCACATATCCATATTTCACAATGTGTTCATGTTGTATTGTGTGTTCATCCATCCATTTTCTACCGCTTGTCCCTTTCGGGGTCATGGGGAGTGCTGGAGCCACATATATCTATTTATACCATATTTCACAATGTGTTCATGTTGTGTTGTGTGTCTGTGCCCTAAGAAAACCCAAGTTAAAACGCACTAAGCGCTTCCTGGAGAGGCGAGCGCCCAAACTGTGTGAGGACGGTAAGAGCGCCATGATCATGAAAGGAGGAAACTGCAGTCAAAGTGTCAGCCAGGCACTCAAGGACATCGTGAGTCTCTCTTTGTGAAACCATTTTAGTTTTGTCTTCTTCTGCCTTTCTGTTAACTATTTGTTTCCGCAGCGAATCGATTCAGAATTTGTGGTTACCAATGCGATTCAGGGGGGATACACTTATTTTCTTATATTTTTACGATACGATACGATACGATATAAAACGATTCAGTAATTTTTCAGAAAGAAAGCAAAAATCTACAAGTGTGACTTTGAAACAAATATTGGACACTGCAGGAGAAGTTTCTTATTCCTATTGCTGTTATTTCTTGTAAGGGAATGCAGAAATGAATGATGGTTACAAACAAGCAAGTAAACAACAATTATTAGCCGACAAATGTTGACAATACAATTTTGTCACCGACAATTACAGTATTTTCCGGACTCTAAGGCAAACGTGAAATACATTTTTTTCCCCCCAAAAAACTCGACGGTGCGCCTAATGTACGGAATTATTCTGGTTGTGCTTATTGACCTCGAAGCTATTTTATTATGTGCATGGTGTAATAAGTATGACCGGTAGATGGCAGTCACACATAAGAGATGCATTTAGACCAACCTTTTTGAAAGCAAGAGCTACTTCTTGGGTACTGATTAATGCGAAGGGCTACCAGTTTGATACACACTTAAATAAATTGCCAGAAATAGCCATTTGCTCAACTTACCTTTAATAAATAAATCTATATATATGTAAAAAAATGGTTATTTTTGTCTGTCATTCCGTCGTACATTTTTTTTCCTTTTACGGAAGGTTTTTTGTAGAGAATAAATGATGAAAAAAACACTTAATTGAACGGTTTAAAAGAGGAGAAAATGGGAAAAAAATTAAAATTTAATTTTGAAACAGTTTATCTTCAATTTCGACTCTTTAAAGTTCAAAATTCAACCGAAAAAAATGAATAGAAAAACTAGCTAATTCCAATCTTTTTGAAAAAATTTTTTTAAGGAACATCATTAGTAATTTTTCCTGATTAAGATTAATTTTAGAATTTTGATGACATGTTTTAAATAGGTTAAAATCCAATCTGCACTTTGTTAGAATATATAACAAATTGGACCAAGTTATAGTTCTAACAAAGACAAATCATTATTTCTTCTAGATTTTCCTGAACAAAATTTTTTAAAGAAATTCAAAAGACTTTGAAATAAGATTTAAATTTGATTCTACAGATTTTCTAGATTTGCCAGAATATGTATATTTTTTTATTTTAATCATAGTAAGTTTGAAGAAATATTTCACAAATATTCTTCGTCAAAAAAACAGAAGCTGAAATTAAGAATTAAATTAAAATCTATTTATTATTAAAAAAAATACTTGAATATTGATTAAAATTGTCTGGAAAGAAGAGGAAGGAATTTAAAAGGTATATGTGTTTAAAAATCCTAAAATCATTTTTAAGGCTGTATTTTTTCTCTAAAATTGTCTTTCCGAAAGTTACAAGAAGCAAAGTGAAAAAAATTAATGAATTTATTTAAATAAGTGAAGACTAAGTCTTATTTATTAAAGGTAAATTGAGCAAATTGGCTATTTCTAACAAATTATTTAAGTCTGTATCAAACTGGTAGCCCTTGACATTAATCAGTACCCAAGAAGTAGCTCTTAGTTTCAAAAAGGTTGGTGACCCCTGATCTAGTGAGCCACGGATGAGGAGATGCTGCTCCGTTATTGATTCAAGTAAAGTCTGAATGTCATTAAAACAGTTAGCGCCATCTTTTGACACTTTTTCCACTCCCGTCCTTGCACGCTACACCGCTACAACAAGGAGAAGGCGCTGTCCAAGTGGAGGCACGTAAATAAGAGCGCCCACAAAACGGTCAGAAAGGGAGTTGAAGATGATGTGTAAAACATCATCCATGCAACATTTTGAGCAAAGAAGCACCATTACATGTTATGTAGACCACAAGGAAGTCTTTTACATTTAGAAAATAATCATAATAATATGACTCCTTTAATGCGCCTTATAATCCGGTGCACCTTATATATGAAAATAGACCCTATATGCGCCCTACGGTCATGGGAAATGCGATACATGATCATGTTCATTTGAAGAGTGGGTCATAAACTGTGTGCTTGTAGGGATGACCTTTCTGCAGAACCGACTGATATTATCAAAAGAAACAAAAATGTCGTACAAAATGATGTCTGTCTGTAAATAAATCAATGACATTTTTATTTGACAAAATACATGTTTTCTCTCTTACAGTATTCCTTGAAAAAACCCAATGCTGTGCTTTACAAAAAGTAAGTGCCTTCTATTTGTATATGTGCCTCATGCTTGTAGAATGTGTTTGTCAGAATTACACGACATTATTTAGGGATGCATGATATCCATTTTTTTTTAAAGGCCTACTGAAATGAGATGTTCTTATTTAAACGGGGATAGCAGGTCCATTCTATTCGATTTCCCCCATTAATTTGAGCGAGGATGAAAGATTTGTGGATGAGGAAAGTGAGAGTGAAGGACTAGAAAAAGACGAGGGCAGTGGGAGCGATTCAGATGTTATTAGACACATTTACTAGGATAATTCTGGAAAATCCCTTATCTGCTTATTGTGTTACTAGTGTTTTAGTGAGATTATATATTGTCGTACCAGTACAACCTTAAAGTCGGATGGGTGTGGTGACCGCCAGTGTCTCCAAGGGAAACCACGTTTCTCGACGAGGTTGAGATTTTTTTTTTCCCCCCTCCTCCACAGTGGAAGCATCCCACGTTCGGGGGAGGCCGGTCGGAGGTGGCAAGAGAGTCCACAGCTGCCTCTTTGACAGCTGCAGGAGGGACGACGCAAGCTCTCCGCTCATGTCTATGGTTCCCCATTAATCACCCCATTAATTTGAGCGAGGATGAAAGATTTGTGGATGAGGAAAGTGAGAGTGAAGGACTAGAACAGGGGTCACCAACTTTTTTGAAACTAAGAGCTACTTCTTGGGTACTGATTAATGCGAAGGGCTACCAGTTTGATACACACTTAAATAAATTGCCAGAAATAGCCAATTTGCTCGATTTACCTTTAACTCTATGTTATTATTAATAATTAATGATATTTATCTTTGTGGAAACACTGATCATCTTAATGATTTCTCACAATAAATATATATTTTTGATGACATGTTTTAAATAGGTTCAAATCCAATCTGCACTTTGTTAGAATATATAACAAATTGGACCAAGCTATATTTCTAACAAAGACAAATCATTATTTTTAAAAGGAATTCCAAAGACTTTGAAATAAGATTTAAATTTGATTCTACAGATTTTCTAGATTTGCCAGAATAATTTTTTTTTAAATTGTAATCATAATAAGTTTGAAGAAATATTTCACAATATTCTTCAGCGAAAAAACAGAAGCTAAAATGAAGAGTTAAATTAAAATGTATTTATTATTTAAAAAAAATACTTGAACATTGATTAAAATTGTAAGGAAAAAAGAGGAAGGAATTTAAAAGGTAAAAAGGTATATGTGTTTAAAAATCCTAAAATCATTTTTAAGGATGTATTTTTTCTCTAAAATTGTCTTTCTGAAAGTTACAAGAAGCAAAGTAAAAAAATGAATGAATTTATTTAAACAAGTGAAGACCAAGCCTTTAAAAGCCTACTGAAATGAGATTTTCTTATTTAAACGGGGATAGCAGGTCCATTCTGTGTGTCATACTTGATCATTTCCCGATATTGCCATATTTTTGCTGAAAGGATTTAGTAGAGAACATCGAGGATAAAGTTCGCAACTTTTGGTCGCTAATAAAAAAGCCTTGCCTGTACCGGAAGTAGCAGACGATGTGCGCGTGACATCACGGGTTGTGGAGCTCCTCACATCTGAAAATTGTTTACAATCATGGCCACCAGCAGCGAGAGCGATTCGGACCGAGAAAGCGACGATTTTCCTGTTAATTTAAGCGAGGATGAAAGATTCGTGGATGAGGAAAGTGAGAGTGAAGGACTAGTGTGAACGGCTTCAAGGGTTGCATGGACCATCGATGAAAGACATCGCGGAGCAGGTTTGACTCTCGTTTATTATTTCAATAAACCAGTTTGAGTCCCAGTCGGTCGCGCCGATTTCCAGCGCTTCTTCCTCTGCTGCTCGGCTTGGCTGGCTTTTCGGTCGCCGGCGACTCCGTCTTCCTCGGGGGCTCATCTTTCGTCTGGTCTCGCTCGTCTTGTTCGTCTTCTTCTGCCCCGACTGCTCCTCCTTCTCCCCTTTTTAATACAGCAGGAGGCGATGCACAGTTTGAGAGCAGGGGTGTGTTTTACGCACCTGGCTCCGATCGCTGCAGCGTCAATCCAGGCTCCGTTCCGCTGCATACTCCGCCTCCTGGCCTCCATCTTGAGTAGGACCCCGGTTTGTCCTACCCCGCTGTTGCCGCCTTGCCTGTATCGGAAGTAGCAGACGATGTGCGCGTGACGTCACGGGTCGTGGAGCTCCTACATAAAACAAGAATGAGAAAGAATTCCACTTTCAAAGCTTCAACAATTAGTTTCCTCAGTTCCCAAACGTTTATTGAGTGTTGTTAAAAGAAAAGGTGATGTAACACAGTGGTGAACATGCCCTTTCCCAACTACTTTGGCACGTGTTGCAGCCATGAAATTCTAAGTTAATTATTATTTGCAATAAAAAATAAAGTTTTTGAGTTTGAACATCAAATATGTTGTCTTTGTAGCATATTCAACTGAATATGCAAATTTGCAAATCATTGTATTCTGTTTATATTTACATCGAACACAATTTCCCAACTCATATGGAAACAGGGTTTGTAGTATTAGCTCTTCTCTCCACTCAGCTGCAGTGCATAAAATAACAACAGTTTGCTTTTCAGGAAGAACATCACTCGGCCATTTGAGGACTCCACGTCCCTGGTTAGTCAACAATGTGCTACACAAGCCGGAAATTCATTTCTACATTCACTACAAATGTCTTACACTCTATATTTCTTTTTGTTTTTTAGGAATTCTTCTCCAAAAAGACCGACTGCTCTCTGTTTCTTTTTGGTTCCCACAACAAGAAACGACCCAATAACCTCATATTTGGTATGGCTTTCACTCGCTGTGTCCACATACTACTTTTTCCACCCCCAATTCCATACCAATATTGGAGCTGTGGGAATGGGCCGATACCCATCTGATATGATATCAGCACTTATCACGCATACTTTTATTATTTAACGGTGTGGAATGTGCGAACATGTTTAGTCAAGTTAAATGACTGGTGTGCAAAAACAGCCGGTTTTTAGGTTTAAAGTGGAGTGGCCAGAATTATTCAATAATTCAATAAATGAAGTTAATGACCTGCGATGAGGTGGCGACTTGTCCAGGGTATCCACCGCCTTCCGCCCGATTGTAGCTGAGATAGGCGCCGGCGACCCCAAAAAGGGAATAAGCGGTAGGAAATGGATGGATGGCTGTTAATGACGCTGTAGGTTAAAAGTTGCGGACACATTTGTTACTGGGTACTTTCTGATTTGCAGACTTGGTATCTGTAAGTAATATATAAGTTTAATTATATTGTTGCATTATTATCTCGTCGTCCATACGGTGCATCCAGAAGGAATTCAGTGCAACACTTTTCCTAATTTTTTTCAGACTTATTCCAAAATGGGGAAAAAATTATATTTCTGTCCTCAAAATTCTCCACACAATACCCCACAATGACAATGTGAAAGTTGGTTTGCTAGAGATGTTTGCAAATTATATATATATATATGTATGTATGTGTGTATATATATATATACAAAGCCCGTTTCTATATGAGTTGGGAAATTGTGTTTGATGTAAATATAAACAGAATACAATGATTTGCAAATCATTTTCAACCCATATTCAGTTGAATATGCTACAAAGACAACATATTTGATGTTCAGACTGATGTAAACAGTTTTGTTTACAAATAATCATTAACTTTAGAATTTGATGCCAGCAACACGTGACAAAGAAGTTGGGAAAGGTGGCAATAAATACGGATAAACTTGAGGAATGCTCATCGAACACTTATTGGGAACAGGTGGGTGCCATGATTGGGTATAAAAACAACTGCCCCAAAAAATGCTCAGTCTTTCACAAGAAAGGATGGGGCGAGGTACACCCCTTTGCCCACAACTGCGTGAGGAAATAGTCAAACAGTTTAAGAACAACCTTTCTCAAAGTGCAATTGCAAGAAATTTAAGGATTTCAACATCTACACTCCTTAATATCATCAAAAGGTTCAGAGAATCTGGAGATATCACTCCACGTAAGCGGCATGGCCGGAAACCAACATTGAATGACCGTGACCTTCGAGCACTCAGACGACTGTATCAAAAACCGACATCAATCTCTAAAGGATATCACCACATGGGCTCAGGAACACTTTAGAAAACCACTGTCACTAAATACAGTTTGTCGCTACATCTGTAAGTGAAAGTTAAAGCCATTTATCAACAACATCCAGAAACACCGCCCGGCTTCTCATCGAAGACGGACTGATGCAAAGTGGAATAGTGTTCTTTGGTCTGACAAGTCCACATTTCAAATTATATTTCAAACAAACCAGCACAGAATAATTTCCACGCTGACAAAGCAAGAGGAAGGCGCCCAAAAGTACAATATGGCTTTACATCTTAAAAATGCGCTAGCTTGATGCTAATTTACACTGGATTCACCATAGACATGGAAACAGGGTTTGTAATAAAGTGGAGGGGCGACATGTCACCTCTTTATCACCACTCATCCTTTTTTCCTGGCCAAAGTTAAAAGTAAATGTGCGCACGAAAGCTACTTTGGGTGTTTGTCGTCAAGACAGTTTTAGCACCTTGTGTCATTTTCTCCTGAAATGTGTCGTAAAGCTGACTCGTCATGGTTTTAAAATGTCTGCTTCATTTTCAGGTCGCTTGTTTGACTTCCACGTGCTGGATATGATTGAACTGGGGATCGAGAAGTTTGTCTCCCTGAGTGAGATAAAGGTATGTATACCACACTGGTGTATTTGCCTCACCACATCACACGTGCAGCACACCTTATGTCATCCTGACCGTTCCATGACACCCTCCTGTTATATGTTGACTCTATTTACGATGTGCTTTGATGCCTGCCAGCTATTTGTTGATGACGTCCTTCATATATGAAAACACGGGAGTAGGCTTGTACGATATACTGGTACTAGTACAGTATCACGGTACTAATCAATCAAAACGATACTGTACTCTGTTTGAAAAGTGCCGATTCACGGGCGTGTCAGAGCGTCGCCACGTGTTGATATTACTGCTTTTAGGAGCAGAGGAGCATGTTGGGCAGTGCACACACACTGAGTACTTACAAGCAGACACAGTGTGTGGACAGAAAAGGGAGAATGGAGGCATTTTGGTGTAAAAAGTCAAGATAAAGGTGAAAATTTTAACACTGAAACACCGGCTAACATCCATCCACAGTGTTTTAGCTACTTCGAAATCACTAATCCTATGAAACACTGACACGGTGTCATATTATGAAACACTGACACGGTGTCATATTATGAAACACTGACACGGTATCATGTTATGAACCACTGACACAGTATCATGAAACACAGACACCATATCATATAATGAAACAGTGACATGGTATCATATTAGGAAACACTGACACCGTATCACATAATGAAACACTGACACAGTCTCATATTATGAAACACTGACAAGGTATCATTATAAACCACTTACTCTGTATCATATTATAAACCAGTGACACGGTATCATATGAAACAATGACAAGGTATCATATTATGAACCATTGACACCGTATCATATAAACCACTGACACGTATCGTATTATGAACAACTGACACCGTATCATATTATGAAACACCAACAGAATATCATATTGTGAAACACTGACAAAGTCTCATATTATGAAACACTAACACAGTATCATATTACAAACCACTGACATCATATTATGAAACACTGACACCGTATCATGTTATGAAACACAGACACAATACCATATTGTGAAACACTGACACGGTATCATATTATGAACCATGACATGGTATTATATGATGAACCACAGGCACAGTATCATACTATAAACCACTGACACGATATATTATGAAACACTGACATGGTATCATATTATAAACCACTTACTCTGTATTATATTATAAACCACTAACACGGTATCATATTATGAAACACTGACATGGTATCATATTATAAACCACTTACTCTGTATTATATTATAAACCACTGACACGGTATCATATTATGAAACAATGACAGGGTATCATAAACCAGTGACACGGTATCATATTATGAAACACTGACACGGTATCATATTATAAACCACTGACACCGTATCATGTTATGAACCACTGACACTGTATCATATTACAAACCACTGACCCAGTATCATATTATGAACCACTGACACGTATCGTATTATGAACAACTGACACCGTATCTTATTATGAAGCACTGACACCGTATCGTATTATGAACCACTGGCATGGTATCATATTATGAACCACTGGTGTGGTATCATATTATGAAACACTGACACCATATCACATTATTAAATATTGACACCGTATCATGTTATTAAACACAGACACAATATCATATTATGAAGCACTGACACAGTATCATATTATAAACCACTGACACGGTGTCATATTATGAACCACTGACATGGTATCATATTATGAAGCACTGACACAGTATCATATTATAAACCACTGACACGGTGTCATATTATGAACCACTGACATGGTATCATATTATGAAACACTGACACAGTACCATATCATGAAATTCTGACACAGTATCATATTATGAGCCACTGACACCGTATCATATTATGAAACACTGACACCGTATCATATTATGAAACACTGACACTGTATCATATTATGAAACACTGACACTGTATCATATTATAAACCACTGACAGGATATCATATTATGAAACACTGACACTGTATCATAAATCACTGACACTGTATCATATTATGAAACACTGACACAGTATCATATTATGAACAACTGACACTGTATCATATTATGAAACACTGACACGGTATCATATTATGAACCACTGACACAGTATCATATTATAAACCACTGACACGGTATCATATTATAAATCACTGACACTGTATCATATTATGAAACACTGACACTGTATCATATTATGAACCACTGACACTGTATCATATTATGAACCACTGACACAGTATCATATTATGAACCACTGACACAGTATCATATTATGAACCACTGACACTGTATCATATTATGAACCACTGACACAGTATCATATTATGAACCACTGACACTGTATCATATTATGAACCACTGACACAGTATCATATTATGAACCACTGACACTGTATCATATTATGAACCACTGACACAGTATCATATTATGAACCACTGACACTGTATCATATTACGAACCACTGACACCGTGTCATATTACGAAACACTGACACTGTATCATATTATGAACCACTGACACAGTATCATATTATGAACCACTGACACAGTATCATATTATGAAACACTGATACTGTATCATATTATGAACCACTGACACTATCATATTATGAACTACAGACACCGTATCATATTATGAACCACTGACACTGTATCATATTATGAAGCACTGACACGGTATCATATTATGAAATACTGACATGGTGTCATATTATGAACCCCTGACACAGTATCATATTATGAAACACTGACACGGTATCATATTATTAACCACTGACACTGTATCATATTATGAACCATTGACACTGTATCATATTATAAATCACTGACATCATCATATGAAACACTGACACAGTATCATATTATGAACTACTGTCACCGTATCATATTATGAAGCACTGACATGACACGGTATCATATTATGAAACACGGACATGGTATCATATTATGAAGCACCGACACAGTATCAGCCGCATGTGTTTTGATAAGTGAGGTGCTGTGATGCTAAAACGAGGGCAGCTGCAGTAGTGAGTCAGCGTGAGTCTGCATGTCCTGTCTGAGCCGTGCTTGTGTCCTCCAGTCCAACACCTGTCCCGAGGGAACCAAACCCATGCTGGTCTTTGCCGGCGAGGCTTTCGATTTGGACAACGAGCACAAGCGCCTAAAGAGTCTGTTCACCGGTGGGCGGCCACGCATGACACACCAGAGAAGATAATGGATGTGTGTTTGACATGGAACATCTGTTTCAGACTTCTTCAGGGGTCCTACTGTGCCCGCGGTGCGGCTGGCAGGTTTGGAACATGTCCTGCACTTCACCGCCCTGGACGGGAAAATATACCTGCGGAGCTACAGGTGAGAGTCATCACTCATGAGGGCGCTGACTGTGCACTGTGCTAAAGGCCTACATAAACCCACTACTCCCGACCACGCAGTCTGATAGTTTATATTGTAGCGGACATTTTGATCCAGCACCGATCCCAGCTATAAGTCATCTGCTTTAATCGCATGATTACACAGTATTCTGGACATCTGTGTTGCTGAATCCTTTGCAATTTGTTCAATGAATAATGGAGACGTCAAAGAAGAAAGATGTAGGTGGGAAGCGGTGTATTGCGGCTGCCCTTAGCAAAACAAACACAGCCGGTGTTTCCTTGTTTACATTCCCGAAAGATGACTATGAAGATTTACTATGGAACAGAGCGGTCAAGCGAACATGGTTCCCGACCACATATCAACCAGCAGGTTTCGGTGAGAAAATGGTGGTATTAAATCGGCTCTCACCGTAGCGGAGAGCTTGCGTCGTGCCTCGCCTCCTGCAGCTGCGGACTCTCTTGCCTCCTCCCAACGGCCGCCCCCAGCTGTCGGATGCTTACACCGTGGTGGAGGGGGGAAAAAAAAAAATCTCAGCCCGGCTGCCTTGCCTCGTCGAGGAACGTGGCTTCCGTTCGGAGACACTGGCGGTCACCACACCCGTGGCCACATCCCTCCGACTTTCAGGTACGACCATATAATCTCACTAAAACACTAGTAGATTAGATTAGATAGTACTTTTATGTATTCCTTCAAGAGAGTTCATTCAGGAAAATTAAAATTTTCAGCACAATCCCATTCAGGATCAGACAAACGTTACAGGGAGACAGAACAGGATTGCTGACGGGTCTGCCGGCATCCAGCGCCCCTTACAAAAAAGGTGATTTACAGGTAAACGCGTGGGGGGAATGGGAGGGAAAAAAATAGAAGATTATAATAAAATAAAATATAATGAAAAAAGTAACACCCCGTTTCTTTTTGGTCCGGCCCTCACTATTATGTGCGTCCCAAAGTCACCAGCCTTGGCGTCACCATAGACAGCCATTTTAAACTAGACAAACAAGTCAATGGCGTTTTAAAATCGTGTTTTTATCACCTTCGTCTTTTAGTAAAGGTTAAACCGTTTTTATCTTTTAACCTTTTTGAACAAGTCGTGCATGCTTTTATTTCAAGTGGCCTGGACTACTGCCATGCACTTTATGCTGGCATTAGCCAAAAAGCTCTCTCCCGGTTGCAGTTAGTCCAGAACGCGGCAGCAGGACTTTTAACAGGGGCCAGTAAACGCCAGCATATAACCCCAATTCTTCAGAGTTTGCACTGGCTCCCTGTTCATTTTAGAATTGATTTTAAAACATTGCTGTTTGTTTTTAAATCTTTACATGGACTGATACCTCAATATATCTCGGACCTCATCCGGATTTACATTCCTGCGCGCGCTCTGAGGTCCGAGAGCCAGCTCCAGCTCGTGGTGCCCAAGACCAGACTTAAGACCAGGGGAGACAGGGCCTTCTCTGGAACACTCTGCCGCTCCATGTTCAAACTGCTTCCACAGTGGAGTCTTTTAAGTCTCGTTTTAAGACCCACTTTTATTCTTTGCCTTTTAACACTACGTGAGTTGTGTGGTCCTCTGTGTTTTTTATACACTTTGATTTCTATTTCACTGTTTTAATTGATTTTACCCTTTAAAATAGTTTTTAATCATATTTGTTTTTATATTGTTTTTATTGGTTTTATATTTATTTATTTTTGGTTTTTATTCAGTCATTGGTGGAGCATAATATATTTATATATACTTTTTTTTTAAATTTTATTTTATTTATTTATCCATCCATCCATCCATTTTCTACCGCTTATTCCCTTTCGGGGTCACGGGGGGTGCTGGCGCCTATCTCAGCTACAATCGGGCGGAAGGCGGGGTACACCCTGGACAAGTCGCCACCTCATTGCAGGGCCAACACAGATAGACAGACAACATTCACACTCACATTCACACACTAGGGCCAATTTAGTGTTGCCAATCAACCTATCCCCAGGTGCATGTCTTATTTATTTATTTATTTATTTATTTTTTATAATTGTTTTTAACATGGCCGTGCAGCACTTTGGAAACGTTATTGTTGTTTAAATGTGCTATATAAATAAAGTGGATTGGATTGGTTGGTTTGGCTTCTCCAGTGGAGGAGTCCCTTCATTTTTTTGGACCTAGGCTCCTCCGAGTACTGCAGACCCGTTTAATGACCCTCGCTTGTAACGAAGCAACTTTAGGTTCAGTAAAGCGTCTCGGTGTCATCCGTCTGTCCGGACGAGGACGACCAAACCAGAACTTCTCATGATCCGTGTTTTGTGTTTTTTCTGTTAGTTTTGGACTCCTTTCGTTCTTGTTTCTTTCTGCACCTGTGAGTTTGTTTTGGTCACCGTGGTTACTTGTGATTTTCACCCGCCTCTGTTGTTAGGGGACACACCTGCGTCTAATCAAGGGACGACTATTTAAAGGCCTACTGAAATGAGATGTTCTTATTTAAAACGGGGATAGCAGGTCCATTCTATGTGTCATACTTGATCTTTTCGCGATATTTTTGCTGAAAGGATTTAGTAGAGAACATCCACGATAAAGTTCGCAACTTTCGGTGCTAAGAGAAAAGCCCTGCCTGTACCGGAAGTAGCAGACGATGATGTCACACGTGTGGGGGCTTCTCATGTATTCACATTGTTTATAATGGGAGCTTCCAGCAAAAAGTGCTATTCGGACCGAGAAAACGACAATTTCCCCATTAATTTGAGCGAGGAGGAAAGATTTGTTTTTGAGGATATTGATAGCGACAAATTACAAAAAAAAAATGTGATTGCATTGGGACAAATTCCGATGTTTTTAGAGACATTTACTAGGATAATTCTGGGAAATCCCTTATCTTTCTATCGTGTTGCTAGTGTTTTAGTGAGTTATAGTACCTGATAGTCGGAAGGGTGTACGTCTACAGGTGTCTTGACGCCAATGTCTCAGGGGAGTTGACGGCAGCTTTATGGACGGCACAAGCTCAGCTTTTCTCCGGTAAGAAGTTGGGTGTGGAGTATCGATTGGAACTGGGACTAACTTTCCGATTCTCCCGGTATCGTTCAAAAGTTTAAATTACGATTCCTAGTTTCGATACCCAGTCCGCCGACCGGGAAAAAATAATGTCCGCCGACCCGGAAGAAAAAGCCGTTGAACACCAACGAAGAAGCTCCCACCGACGGAAGTGTTAGCATGGATAGCGGTCGTCGGCGGTCGAAAGTGTGGCTTTATTTTACAAAAAAAAATTAAATCTCGGCCAAATGCAACACGTGCGACAGGACTGTTTCGTGCTTAGGAGGGTGCACGTCGAACATGATGAAGCACCTCCCAGTTCATAGAGTACAAATAAATGCGTGTCCCGTTTTCGACGCGCAACGCCGAACGTCCTCCTCTGCCTATGCCTCTGGCTCCGGCTCCGACGCCCAGCCTGGCACCTCGGTGACTGCACTGCAATCCGAGTCCGGTAAGTAAAACAATGTAAATGCAATAAATAATGTGTTTTGCGCCAACGTTGAGGCAGCTAAGAAATTATCCCGCGTATTTTTTCATAGACAATTTACAACCTGCTAGCCACGCTCCGCAGTGTGCTCAGCGTACTCCGTTCACCGTAGCGGCAATGGGGAAGATGTCGGTGCCACAGACGGAAGAGTTTATTTAAAGAAAGAATCGGAACCGAGAATCGTTAGGAATCGGAATCGAAACAAAGAATCAGGATCGGAATCGTTCGAATTGAAACGATACCCAACCCTAGTAAGAAGCGACTTTTTACCACAATTTTCTCACCGAAAAATGCTGGTTGACATTCCGTCGGGATTCATGTTCGCTTGACCGCGCTCTGATCCATAGTAAAGTTTCACCCCCAGGAATTATAAACAAGGAATCACCGTGTGTTTGTGTGGCTAAAGGCTAAAGCTTCCCAACTCCATCTTTCTACTTTGACGTCTCCAATATTAATTGAACAAATTGTTAAAGATTCAGCAACACAGATGTCCAAAATACTGTGTAATTATGCTGTTAAAGCAGACGACTTTTAGCTGTGTGTGTGTGCAGCGCTAATATTTCCTTAAAGGGGAACATTATCAGCAGACCTATGTAAGCGTCAATATATACCTTGATGGTGCAGAAAAAAGACCATATATTTTTTTAACCGATTTCCAAACTCTAAATGGGTGAATTTTGGCGAATTAAACGCCTTTTTGTTTATCGTTTTTTTTGCGATAACGTCAGAACGTGACGTCACCGAGGTAACACACCCACCATTTTCATTTCCTCGAACACATTACAAACACTGGGTCTCAGCTCTGTTATTTTCTGTTTTTTCGACTATTTTTTGGAACCTTGGAGACATCATGCCTCGTCGGTGTGTTGTCGGAGGTTGTAACAACACTAACAGAGAGAGATTCAAGTTGCACCACCGGCCCGAAGATGCCAAAGTGTCTGCCGCCAGACCCCCATTGAATGTACCAGAGTGTCTCCACATTTGACCGGCGATGCTAAGACAGACATGGCACAGAGATGTATGGATAACCTGCAGATGCATTTGCAACTATAAAGTCTACTAAATCACAAAGGTGAGTTTTGTTGATGTTGACTTATGTGCTAATCAGACATATTTGGTCGCGGCGTGACTGCCAGCTAACCGATGCCAACATGCTATTTACCGGCGATGACAGACATGGCACAGAGATGTATGGATAACCTGCAGATGCATTTGC